>NC_088396.1:45193222-45493222 GCF_034236695.1 Oncorhynchus nerka
AACATACATCTCGTTCCTACCATCTTATAGGCAGAAACTCGAACAGGATGTACCAGTGACTAGGACCAATCGACGCGGTCTGACCAATCGGAATCCCCTCTTCAAGATTGTTTTGAAGTCCTGGGATATATTCCGGTCAGCCTCAGAGAATAACATCGACCTATACACTGACTTGGTGAATGAATTTATAAGGTAGGTAAGGGAAGACCCCCCTGTATTGGACAAAAATGAATGGCAAGTCATTGGCATCGGACAAACCATATACACATTGTCCAATACCACCCAATTCGGCGTTGATTCATGCAAAGCATATTGCAAATGCCATATGGCTATTGCCAGTTGTAACACTTTAAAAATTCAACAGGTGGCGAATCCGCTCCACCGTGGTTTTTCATATTGGATATGTAACCCAAGTCAACGTCCAAAAGCTAAATTTTGAAAAAATGAATTTTTTGTAAAAAACTTATCACCCCTTAAAAAAGTGCTTTCTGGACCGTTTTTCGAAATTTTTTCGATTTTTTTGTCAATTACACATGTGTAAGAACTGTTTTGTCCAATTTTATTATCATAATGTTTATTTATTTTTTACATGCGCATAAGTAATATGTTTTGTCCAATTTCAATATGATTTCATAGGAAGTCAAAAGTCAAAAGTCAAAAATGTCAAAATTTTGGAAAAAACTTCACACACCCTTAAAAAGTGCTTTCTGGACCGTTTTTCGAAATTCTTTCAAATTTTGTGTCAATTACACACGTATAAGAACTATATCAACATACTTTAGTTGTATTTTAATATCATATATATATATTTTTTTTACTTGTGCATAAGGAATATGATTTGTCCATTTACAATATGATTTCATAGGAAGTCAAAAGTCAAAGTCAAAATTCACTTTTTTTGGGGCCAAATGCCATATGAAATTTGACATGCTCAAAAATGCAAAATTGACTGGCCTGATGAACACAGGATGGCCGAGCAGTGATAGTTGTACCTTTCCATCACTCGTTGTGTTGATTTCATCATGTCCATTAGGTGATGTTTTTTCACTATAGAATCATATTGCAAATGCACGTGCATTTGCAATATGGTTCAATTGGCATTTACCATATGAAATTTGAAATGCTAAAAAATGCTAAATTGACTGGCCTGATGAACACAGGATGGCCGAGCAGTGATAGTTGTACCTTTCCATCACTCGTTGTGTTGATTTCATCATGTCCATTTGGTGATGTTTTTTCACTATACAATCATATTGCAAGTGCACGTGCATTTGCAATATGGTTCAATTGGCATTTACCATATGAAATTTGAAATGCTCAAAAATGCAAAATTGACTGGCCTGATGAACACAGGATGGCCGAGCAGTGATAGTTGTACCTTTCCATCACTCGTTGTGTTGATTTCATCATGTCCATTAGGTGATGTTTTTTCACTATAGAATCATATTGCAAATGCACGTGCATTGTTGTGCAACTGGTAACCCAAAAATAAAAATATGGTTGTAAATGCATTTACCGGGACTCCTATTGTCCATGCCCGCTATGGGAGTACCCTACTACGGACCTCTATCTATGGGGGCCGTCCTGAGTGCTTTATGGACTGTTTAAAATATTCTGATGGATACGCATTGTTGTGCAACTGGTGATTGAAAATAGGCACCTGGTAACCCAAAAATAAAAATATGGTTGTAAATGCATTTACCGGTCATTCTGATATTAATGCTCGCTATGGGAACACAGGATGGCCGGGCAGTGATAGTTGTTCCTTTCCATCACTCGTTGTGTTGATTTCATCATGTCCATTTGGTGATGTTTTTTCACTATACAATCATATTGCAAGTGCATGTGCATTTGCAATATGGTTCAATTGGCATTTACCATATGAAATTTGACATGCTCAAAAATGCAAAATTGACTGGCCTGATGAACACAGGATGGCCGAGCAGTGATAGTTGCACCTTTCCATCACTCGTTGTGTTGATTTCATCATGTCCATTTGTTTATGTTTTCTCACTTTTGCAAAGTCACTGTGCATTTGCAATATGGTTCAATGGGCATGTACCATCACGATTTTGTCATGCTATAAAAATCCTGCAGGAATGCAAAATTGACTGGCCTGATGAACACAGGATGGCCTGGCAGTGATAGTTGCTCCTTTCCATCACTCGTTGTGTTGACTTCATCATGTCCATTTTGTGATGTTTTTCACTGTTGAATCATATTGCAAGTGCGCGTGCATTTGCAATATGGTTCAATTGGCATTTACCATATGAAATTTGACATGCTCAAAAATGCAAAATTGACTGGCCTGATGAACACAGGATGGCCGAGCAGTGATAGTTGTACCTTTCCATCACTCGTTGTGTTGATTTCATCATGTCCATTTGTTTATGTTTTCTCACTTTTGCAAAGTCACTGTGCATTTGCAATATGGTTCAATGGGCAGGTACCATCACGATTTTGTCATGCTATAAAAATCCTGCAGGAATGTGAAATTGACTGGCCCGATGAACTCGGGATGGCTGGGCAGTGATTCTGGTTCATCTCAATGGCTCGTTAGGGTTGATTTCAGAATGTCACTTTTGGTGATGGTACCTCACTGTTTAAACATATTGCAAATGGACAAGAGTCACCAGCAAGTCACCGTCCATCAGTCAATTAGATATAGTTCTGACACCAAACTGATACAAACTGACACTAACCCCACTTTTTCCAACTTGTTTAGTAGCCAACTATCACATACTTCAGAGCTGGCCCAAAATTCACAACGCCTTCGGTTCAAACCATAAAAAAAACATAAAACACATAGTTACGTTCTAGCTGCGGGTCCATTTCTTATGTTACGTGTAGGCCTAGCTGAGACGACCCCGAATCCCAAGTTTCGGCTCGATCGGTCATTCGGTGTCCGAACAAAACCCTAATTGGTGCTGAAAATCAACTTTTTTCTATGACTTGCTACGGGGTCCTTGAATGAGCTATCGGACCGAAACGTTGGGGTCTGTCTATATGGACCGAGACGGTCGCAATGCACCTAGTCTTGTGTCTCTGAGACATTTCTAAATGTCGCCATTTTCGTAATGGTCAAAATGAATTGAAGTCATTGCAAATGTACGAAGCTGTTTCTCGGTCCGAGAACCGTCTAGAGCCACGTAACTCACCACGCACTATTGACCTGAGGTCTAGAACAGGATTCTAAAGTTTTGGAACTCTAGGTCTGACGGTTCTTTAAAAGTTCCAACAAGGTTAACTAATGCAGGCAGTGTATGTCTCTACGCACCCCAATGGGTCCCTCCTTCCAAGCTGTGTGTGTGTGATTTAGTTTTCCTTTGAAATTTTATGGGAAAAATGACTGATTTACAGTTCATGGGGGTTGCCTAATCACATATATGAAGTTTTGGAAAGATCTGACTTTTTTAACCCCTCGAAACAGCCCAAGAGACACCAATTATGGCACTTCCGGTTGGCACAGGAAGCCATAAGTCAACACATATCCTCAGTGGTGTAGGCTTTTACAGAATCCTGAGTTTTAAGTCTTTACGTTAAGAACTGACTGATTTACACAGGGTTGAATGCACTATGTCTATCAAACTGCAGGCAGGGTATGGAAAAACACTTTTAAGGTGATTTGAACCAGTTCCGGTTGATCCAGGAAGCTCAGATTCAACACAGGTAGACCTCATACTGGCCTGATGGACTGTTACCAAAGACAGGTTCATACGGCATTCATAACCCATATAGGCTTCAGGTTGAATTTAGGGGTGCAGGCAATGTATTCCTATGGGGAGAGAAGTCAATGCAAACTCTTTGAAGTAAACACCTTCTTTTAACTATTAAGGGTTAATGCCACACGGTCAAGGTTAGGCTTGCACGGATCGGGAGGACCTTAGGAACGTACCTGAGGTCGAATTGTGCTTCTCACCCTAACGGTTCACTCTCTGTCACCCAAAAGCAAATGACGTTGTGGGGCAGGCTTCATTTTGGGCCTACTTTTCTAATGGTCGCTGCACTTAGACCGAGCGAGCTACGGTCAAGCGGGATATCTCGTTGAACTCGGCACGGCCTAGAGATTATGGTAATGCCATTGCCTGCTCTCTGTGTCTTTAAGAACCGCACTTTTTAACTCCATCCTTGCTGTGTGTGCGTGTGAGAGCTTTTCTTTGACATCTATTGGGAAAAATGACTGATTTACAGTTTAGGAGGGTTACCTAGTCACACATATGAAGTTTTGGAGAGATATGACTTTTCTAACCCTTCAAAACAGACAGTGTGACCCAATTAAAGGCACTTCCGGTTGGCACAGGAAGCTATAAGTAAACACATGTCTTGACTGACATAAACACTTACAGAATCCTGAGTTTTAAGTCTTTACGTTAAGAATTGACTGATCTACAATCTACACAGTGTTGAATTACATTTACATTACATTTAAGTCATTTAGCAGACGCTCTTATCCAGAGCGACTTACAAATTGGTGCTTTCACCTTATGACATCCAGTGGAACAGCCACTTTACAATAGTGCATCTAGGTCTTTTAAGGGGGGAAGGATTACTTTATCCTATCCTAGGTATTCCTTAAAGAGGTGGGGTTTCAGGTGTCTCCGGAAGGTGGTGATTGACTCCGCTGTCCTGGCGTCGTGAGGGAGTTTGTTCCACCATTGGGGGCCAGAGCAGCGAACAGTTTTGACTGGGCTGAGCGGGAACTGTACTTCCTCAGTGGTAGGGAGGCGAGCAGGCCAGAGGTGGATGAACGCAGTGCCCTTGTTTGGGTGTAGGGCCTGATCAGAGCCTGGAGGTACTGAGGTGCCGTTCCCTCACAGCTCCGTAGGCAAGCACCATGGTCTTGTAGCGGATGCGAGCTTCAACTGGAAGCCAGTGGAGAGAGCGGAGGAGCGGGGTGACGTGAGAGAACTTGGGAAGGTTGAACACCAGACGGGCTGCGGCGTTCTGGATGAGTTGTAGGGGTTGAATGGCACAGGCAGGGAGCCCAGCCAACAGCGAGTTGCAGTAATCCAGACGGAGATGACAAGTGCCTGGATTAGGACCTGCGCCGCTTCCTGTGTGAGGCAGGGTCGTACTCTGCGGATGTTGTAGAGCATGAACCTACAGGAACGGGCCACCGCCTTGATATTATTTGAGAACGACAGGGTGTTGTCCAGGATCACGCCAAGGTTCTTAGCGCTCTGGGAGGAGGACACAATGGAGTTGTCAACCGTGATGGCGAGATCATGGAACGGGCAGTCCTTCCCCGGGAGGAAGAGCAGCTCCGTCTTGCCGAGGTTCAGCTTGAGGTGATGATCCGTCATCCACACTGATATGTCTGCCAGACATGCAGAGATGCGATTCGCCACCTGGTCGTCAGAAGGGGGAAAGTAGAAGATTAATTGTGTGTCGTCTGCATAGCAATGATAGGAGAGACCATGTGAGGTTATGACAGAGCCAAGTGACTTGATGTATAGCGAGAATAGGAGAGGGCCTAGAACAGAGCCCTGGGGGACACCAGTGGTGAGAGCACGTGGTGAGGAGACGGATTCTCGCCACGCCACCTGGTAGGAGCGACCTGTCAGGTAGGACGCAATCCAAGCGTGGGCCGCGCCGGAGATGCCCAACTCGGAGAGGGTGGAGAGGAGGATCTGATGGTTCACAGTATCGAAGGCAGCCGATAGGTCTAGAAGGATGAGAGCAGAGGAGAGAGAGTTAGCTTTAGCAGTGCGGAGCGCCTCCGTGACACAGAGAAGAGCAGTCTCAGTTGAATGACTAGTCTTGAAACCTGACTGATTTGGATCAAGAAGGTCATTCTGAGAGAGATAGCGGGAGAGCTGGCCAAGGACGGCACGTTCAAGAGTTTTGGAGAGAAAAGAAAGAAGGGATACTGGTCTGTAGTTGTTGACATCGGAGGGATCGAGTGTAGGTTTTTTCAGAAGGGGTGCAACTCTCGCTCTCTTGAAGACGGGAGGGACGTAGCCAGCGGTCAGGGATGAGTTGATGAGCGAGGTGAGGTAAGGGAGAAGGTCACCGGAGATGGTCTGGAGAAGAGAGGAGGGGATAGGGTCAAGCGGGCAGGTTGTTGGGCGGCCGGCCGTCACAAGACGCGAGATGTCATCTGGAGAGAGGGGAGAAAGAGGTCAGAGCACAGGGTAGGGCAGTGTGAGCAGAACCAGCGGTGTCGTTTGACTTAGCAAACGAGGATCGGATGTCGTCGACCTTCTTTTCAAAATGGTTGACGAAGTCATCTGCAGAGAGGGAGGAGGGGGGGGGAGGAGGATTCAAGAGGGAGGAGAAGGTGGCAAAGAGCTTCCTAGGGTTAGAGGCAGATGCTTGGAATTTAGAGTGGTAGAAAGTGGCTTTAGCAGCAGAGACAGAGGAGGAAAATGTAGAGAGGAGGGAGTGAAAGGATGCCAGGTCCGCAGGGAGGCGAGTTTTCCTCCATTTCCGCTCGGCTGCCCGGAGCCCTGTTCTGTGAGCTCGCAATGAGTCGTCGAGCCACGGAGCGGGAGGGGAGGACCGAGCCGGCCTGGAGGATAGGGGACATAGAGAGTCAAAGGATGCAGAAAGGGAGGAGAGGAGGGTTGAGGAGGCAGAATCAGGAGATAGGTTGGAGAAGGTTTGATCAGAGGGAAGAGATGATAGGATGGAAGAGGAGAGAGTAGCGGGGGAGAGAGAGCGAAGGTTGGGACGGCGCGATACCATCCGAGTAGGGGCAGTGTGGGAAGTGTTGGATGAGAGCGAGAGGGAAAAGGATACAAGGTAGTGGTCGGAGACTTGGAGGGAGTTGCAATGAGGTTAGTGGAGGAACAGCATCTAGTAAAGATGAGGTCGAGCGTATTGCCTGTCTTGTGAGTAGGGGGAAGGTGAGAGGGTGAGGTCAAAAGAGGAGAGGAGTGGAAAGAAGGAGGCAGAGAGGAATGAGTCAAAGGTAGACGTGGGGAGGTTAAAGTCGCCCAGAACTGTGAGAGGTGAGCCGTCCTCAGGAAAGGAGCTTATCAAGGCATCAAGCTCATTGATGAACTCTCCGAGGGAACCTGGAGGGCGATAAATGATAAGGATGTTAAGCTTGAAAGGGCTGGTAACTGTGACAGCATGGAATTCAAAGGAGGCGATAGACAGATGGGTAAGGGGAGAAAGAGAGAATGACCACTTGGGAGAGATGAGGATCCCGGTGCCACCACCCCGCTGACCAGAAGCTCTCGGGTGTGCGAGAGCACGTGGGCGGACGAAGAGAGAGCAGTAGGAGTAGCGGTGTTGTCTGTGGTGATCCATGTTTCCGTCAGAGCCAAGAAGTCGAGGGACTGGAGGGAGGCATAGGCTGAGATGAACTCTGCCTTGTTGGCCGCAGATCGGCAGTTCCAGAGGCTACCGGAGACCTGGAACTCCACGTGGGTCGTGCGCGCTGGGACCACCAGATTAGGTGGCCGCGGCCATGCGGTGTGGAGCGTTTGTATGGTCTGTGCAGAGAGGAGAGAACAGGGATAGACAGACACATAGTTGACAGGCTAGAGAAGAGGCTACGCTAATGCAGAGCAGATTGGAATGACAAGTGGACTACACGTCTCGAATGTTCAGAAAATTGCTTACGTCAAGAATCTAATTGACTAAAATGATTAAAATGATACAGTACTGCTGAGGTAGGCTAGCTGCGTTGTTGACACTACTCTAATCAAGTCGTTCCGTTGAGTGTGAAGTTTCTACAATGCTGCTTTTCACTGCAAGCTGGCTAGCTAGCAGTGTTGGTTACGTTACGTTGCGTTAGGAGAACGACAATAGCTGGCTAGCTAACCTAGAAAATCGCTCTAGACTACACAATTATCTTTGAAACAAAGACGGCTATGTAGCTAGCTATGTAGCTAGCTACGATCAAACAAATCACACCGTTGGGACTGTAATGAAATGAAATGAAAATATGATACTACCTGTGGAGCGAAGCGGAATGCGACCGGAATGCGAAAGTTCTATTCAGTATGCAGTCATGAATGCAGTCATTTTCACCTTTGAAGGTTATGTACATCAAAAAACACCTTTTGGGTCAATTTAACCACTTCCGGTTGCTCCAGGAAGCTTAGAATCGACACAGGTAGACCTTATAGTGGTCTGATGGACTGTCATAGAAGACAGGTTCATTAGGCATTCATAACCCACATAGGCTTCAGGTTGAATTTAGAGGTGCAGGCAATGTATTCCTATGGGGAGAGACGTCAATGCAAACTGTTTGATGTAAACACCTTCTTTTAACTGGTAAGGCTTAATGCCACACGGTCAAGGTTAGGCTTGCACGGATCGGGAGGACCTCAGGTACGTTCCTAAGGTCGAATTGTGCTTCTCACCTTAGCGGTTCTCTCACTGTCACCCAAAAGCAAATGACATTGAGGGCCAGCCTTCATTTTGGGCCTACTTTTTTTCAAGGTCGCTGCACTCAGAGCGAGCTACGGTCAAGCGGGGCGTCTCGTTGAACTCTGCACAGTCTGGAGACTATGGTGATGCCATTTTTTGTGTTGATTTCAGAATGCCATTTTGGTGATGGTCCCTCTCCGTTTAAACATATTGCTAATGTACAAAAGTCAACTAGCAAGTCAGTGTCCACCAGTCAATTAGATGTCATTCTGACACCAAACTGATACCAATTGACACCAAACCCACTTTTTCCAACTCATTTAGAAGCCAACTATCACATATGTCAGAGCAGGCCCATAATTCACAGCGCCATTAGTTTAAAACATAATTAAAACGTAAAACACATAGTTACGTTCTAGCTGCGGGTCCAGGTCGGACATTATGTGAAGGCCTATGTTGACCCCGAATCCCGAGTTTCTGGCTCGATAGGTCCTTCGGCGCCCGAGTAAAACCCTAATTGGTGCTGAAAATCCACTTTTTCAATGCCTTGCTATGGGGTCCTTGAATGAGCTATCGGACCGAAACGTTGGGGTCCGTCTCTATGGGCCGAGCCGGTTTCAATGCACATAGTCTTGTGTCTCTGAGACTTTTCTAAATGTCGCCATTTTCGTAATGGTCAAAATGAATTGAAGTCATTGCAAATGTACGAGGCTATTTCTCGGTCCGAGAACCTTCTAGAGCCACCTACCTCACCACGCACTATCGACCCGAGGTCTAGAACAGGTTTCTAAAGTTTCGGAACTCTAGGTCTGACGGTTCTTTTTTAGCTCGAACAAAGCTAACTATTGGAGGCACTGTCTGTCTCTACAATCCCCAATACGTCCCTCCTTCCAAGTTGTGTGTCTGTGTGATTTAGTTTTCCTTTGAAATTTTATGGGAAAAATGACTGATTTACAGTTCATGGGGGTTGCCTAATCACACATATGAAGTTTTGGACAGATCTGACTTTTTTAACCCCTCGAAACAGCCCCCTGAGACACCAATTAAGGCACTTCCGGTTGGCACAGGAAGCTATAAGTCAACACATATCCTCACTGGTGTATGCTTTTACAGAATCCTGAGTTTTAAGTCCTTACGTTAAGAATTGAGTGATTTACACAGGGTTGAATGCACTATGTCTATCAAACTGCAGGCAGGTAATGGAAAAACACTTTTAGGGTGATTTTAACCACTTCCGGTTGGTCCAGGAAGCTTAGAATCAACAAAGGTAGACCGCATACTGGCCTGATGGACTGTTACCAAAGACAGGTTCATACGGTATTCATAACCCATATAGACTTCAGGTTGAATTTAGGGGTGCAGGCAATGTATTCCTATGGGGAGAGAAGTCAATGCAAACTCTTTGAAGTAAACACCTTCTTTTAACTATTAAGGGTTAATGCCACACGGTCAACGTTAGGCTTGCACGGATCGGAAGGACCTTAGGAACATACCTGAGGTCGAATTGTGCTTCTCACCCTAAAGGTTCTCTCACTGTCACCCAAAAGCAAATGACGTGGTGGGGCAGGCTTAATTTTGGGCCTACTTTTCTCATGGTCGCTGCGCTCAGACCGAGCGAGCTACGGTCAAGCGGGATATCTCGTTGAACTCGGCACGGCCTAGAGATTATGTTTATGCCATTGCCTGCTCTCTGTGTCTTTGAGCACCGTACTTTTTAACTCTATCCTTGCTGTGTGTGTGTGTTACAGCTTTTCTTTGACATCTGTTGGGAGAAATGACTGATTTACAGTTCATGAGGTTTACCTAGTCACACATATGAAGTTTTGGAAAGATGTGACTTTTTTAACCCTTCAAAACAGACAGTGTGACCCAATTAAAGGCACTTCCGGTTGGCACAGGAAGCTATAAGTAAACACATGTCTTGATTGACATAGCCACTTACAGAATCCTGAGTTTTAAGTCTTTAAGTTAAGAATTGACTGATCTACACAGGGTTGAATGCACTATGTCTATCAAACTGCTGGCAGTGTATGGATCAACACTGATAAGGTGATTTCAACCACTTCCGGTTGATTCAGGAAGCTTAGAATTGGCACAGGTAGACCTCATAGTGGTCTGATGGACTGTCATAGAAGACAGGTTCATAAGGCATTCATAACCCACATAGGCTTCAGGTTGAATTTAGAGGTGCAGGCAATGTATTCCTATGGGGAGAGAAGTCAATGCAAACTCTTTGAAGTAAACACCTTCTTTTAACTATTAAGGGTTAATGCCACACGGTCAACGTTAGGCTTGCACGGATCGGAAGGACCTTAGGAACATACCTGAGGTCGAATTGTGCTTCTCACCCTAAAGGTTCTCTCACTGTCACCCAAAAGCAAATGACGTGGTGGGGCAGGCTTAATTTTGGGCCTACTTTTCTCATGGTCACTGCGCTCAGACCGAGCGAGCTACGGTCAAGCGGGATATCTCGTTGAACTCGGCACGGCCTAGAGATTATGTTTATGCCATTGCCTGCTCTCTGTGTCTTTGAGCACCGTACTTTTTAACTCTATCCTTGCTGTGTGTGTGTGTTACAGCTTTTCTTTGACATATGTTGGGAGAAATGACTGATTTACAGTTCATGAGGTTTACCTAGTCACACATATGGAAGTTTTGGAAAGATGTGACTTTTTAACCCTTCAAAACAGACAGTGTGACCCAATTAAAGGCACTTCCGGTTGGCACAGGAAGCTATAAGTAAACACATGTCTTGATTGACATAGCCACTTACAGAATCCTGAGTTTTAAGTCTTTAAGTTAAGAATTGACTGATCTACACAGGGTTGAATGCACTATGTCTATCAAACTGCTGGCAGTGTATGGATCAACACTGATAAGGTGATTTCAACCACTTCCGGTTGATTCAGGAAGCTTAGAATTGGCACAGGTAGACCTCATAGTGGTCTGATGGACTGTCATAGAAGACAGGTTCATAAGGCATTCATAACCCACATAGGCTTCAGGTTGAATTTAGAGGTGCAGGCAATGTATTCCTATGGGAGAGAAGTCAATGCAAACTCTTTGAAGTAAACACCTTCTTTTAACTATTAAGGGTTAATGCCACACGGTCAACGTTAGGCTTGCACGGATGGAAGGACCTTAGGAACATACCTGAGGTCGATTGTGCTTCTCACCCTAAAGGTTCTCTCACTGTCACCCAAAAGCAAATGACGTGGTGGGGCAGGCTTAATTTTGGGCCTACTTTTCTCATGGTCGCTGCGCTCAGACCGAGCGAGCTACGGTCAAGCGGGATATCTCGTTGAACTCGGCACGGCCTAGAGATTATGTTTATGCCATTGCCTGCTCTCTGTGTCTTTGAGCACCGTACTTTTTAACTCTATCCTTGCTGTGTGTGTGTGTTACAGCTTTTCTTTGACATCTGTTGGGAGAAATGACTGATTTACAGTTCATGTGGTTTACCTAGTCACACATATGAAGTTTTGGAAAGATGTGACTTTTTAACCCTTCAAAACAGACAGTGTGACCCAATTAAAGGCACTTCCGGTTGGCACAGGAAGCTATAAGTAAACACATGTCTTGATTGACATAGCCACTTACAGAATCCTGAGTTTTAAGTCTTTAAGTTAAGAATTGACTGATCTACACAGGGTTGAATGCACTATGTCTATCAAACTGCAGGCAGTGTATGGATCAACACTGATAAGGTGATTTCAACCACTTCCGGTTGATTCAGGAAGCTTAGAATTGGCACAGGTAGACCTCATAGTGGTCTGATGGACTGTCATAGAAGACAGGTTCATAAGGCATTCATAACCCACATAGGCTTCAGGTTGAATTTAGAGGTGCAGGCAATGTATTCCTATGGGGAGAGAAGTCAATGCAAACTCTTTGAAGTAAACATCTTCTTTTAACTATTAAGGGTTAATGCTACACGGTCAAGGTTAGGCTTGCACGGATCGGGAGGACCTTAGGAACGTACCTGAGGTCGAATTGTGCTTCTCACCCTAACGGTTCTCTCACTGTCACCCAAAAGCAAATGACATTGAGGGCCAGGCTTCATTTTGGTTCTGCTTTTTTTTCAAGGTCACTGCACTCAGAGCGAGCTACGGTCAAGCGGGGCGTCTCGTTGAACTCGGCACAGTCTGGAGACTATGGTGATGCCATTTTTTGTGTTGATTTCAGAATGCCATTTTGGTGATGGTCCCTCTCCGTTTAAACATATTGCTAATGTACAAAAGTCAACTAGCAAGTCAGTGTCCATCAGTCAATTAGATGTAATTCTGACACAGAACTGATACCAATTGACACCAAACCCACTTTTTAGGCTTTGTGTGTCTTTAAGCACCGCACTTTGTCACTCCATCCTTGCTGTGTGTGTGTTTCTGTGTGTGTGTGTATGTGTGAGAGAGAGCTTTTCTTTGACATCTGTTGGGAGAAATGACTGACTTACAGTTTATGGGGGTTGCCTAATCACACATATGAAGTTTTGAAAAGATCTGACCTTTTTAACCCTTGGAAACTGCCACCGTGACACCATTTAAGGCACTTCCGGTTGGCACAGGAAGCTATAAATAAACTCATATCATGATTTGGGTATGCCTTTACAGAATCCTGAGTTTGAAGTCTTTACGTTAAGAACTGAGCTATTTACGGAGGGTTTAGTGAGTGTGTGTTATTTCAGAAAATCATAGAAAATCACAGAAATCTCGCAGAGCTCCGCAGCACACTTTAAAAAGATTCGTAAGAACACCCTGCAACTGGATCTGTAACCGTTGAAAAAAAAAAACACCTATCCGTGAACATCACCTAGGTGTCGTTGTACGATTTCTCTTAAATGACGATAGATAAATGGCTGGTTCTTTTTTTATTGACACTGGAGGCTCCTTGACTTTGACGTGAAGTGGAAAAATAATTTCTCTATTTTCATTTTGGACCTTTAATCCCAGATAAATGGCCATAACTCAAAAACCGTTGAGGCCTAGACGCCATCTTGTTCGGGGCCAACTGCCCATTATGCCGCCCCTACGCTCACCGAGTTTCGGCTTCTAAATATTTTCAGTTTTCGAGATAAGGCCCCGTCGTGAATCGTGATGTTTTGTCCAATAGCAATATGATTGCTTATGCCCTCTTGTGGGAATTTCCGGGACAGCGGAAAAATGACCTAAATCTTATTATTTTTGTAAAACGGAAACCGAATGTCCGACAAAGTTCATTTGATGACTTCCTGGTAGGTCCGGCCCTGCCGCTCGGCCCGACGCCGTCCGCAAATTTTACAAACGATTTCGGACGTCTAGTAAGGGACCGTACATTTGCAATATGGACTTTCTCACTAACCATACAGGTACTGCCGAAATCTTCCCTTATGTATGGAAGTGCATTGGAGAAGTTGTACCCACTGTGATTATTAAAATCTACCCTATCCAAAAAACGTGGATGGATGGTGGCATTCGCGCAAAACTGAATATAAACAGTGTAGTTATTCCCTCTGCAAGGCCATCAAACAAGTGAAATGCCGGTACAGGGACAAGTGGAGTCGCAATTCAATGGCTCAGACAAGAGATGCATGTGGCAGGGTCTACAGGAAATCATGAACTACAAAAAGAAAACCAGCCATGTGACGGATGTCACGCTTCCAGACAAACTAAACACCTTCTTTGCCCGCTTTGAGGATAATACAGTGCCACCGTTGCGACCCGTTAACAAGAACTGCGCCTCCTCCCTCTCCTTCTCCGTGGCCGACGTGAGTAAAACATTTAAATGTATTAACCCTCACAGGGCTGCTGGCCCAGACGGCATCCCTAGCCGCTTCCTCAGAGCATGCGCAGACCAGCTGGCTGGTATGTTTACGGACATATTCAGTCTCTCCCAAACCTAGTCTGCTGTCCCCACTTGCTTCAAGATGGTCACTATTGTTCCTGTTCCCAAGAAGGCAAAGATAACTGAACTAAATGGCTACCACCCGTAGCACTCACTTCTGTCATCATGAAGGATCATATCACCTCCACCTTACTGGCCACCCTAGACCCACTTTAGTTTGCATACCGCCCTAACAGGTCCACAGACGATGCAATTGACATCACACTGCACACTGCCATATCCCATCTGGGCAAGAGGAATACATATGGAAGAATGCTGTTCATTGACTACAGCACAGCATTCAATGCCATAGTACCATTCAAGCTCATCATCAAGATGGAGGCCCTGGCCCTCAACCCCGCCCTGTGCAATTGGGTTCTGGACTTTCTGACATGCCGCCCTCAGGTGGTGAAGGAAGGAAACAACATCTTCACCTCGCTGACCCTCAACACTGGGGCCCCACAAGGGTGCATGATCAGCCCCCTCCTGTACTCCCTGTTCACCCATGACTGTGTGGCCTTGCACGCCTCCAACTCAATCATCAAGTTTGCAGACGACACAACAGTAGTGGGCTTGATTACCAACAACGACTAGACAGCCAACAGGGAGGAGGTGAGGGCATCCGGTGTGTGGTGTCAGGAAAACTACCTCTCACTCAACATCAAAAAAACAAAAGGAGGTGATCGTGGACTTCAGGAAACAGCAGAGGGAGCACCCCACTATCCACATTGAAAAGACAGCAGTTGAGAAAGTGGAAAGTTTTATGTTCCTCGGGGGTACACATCAACGAGAAACTGAAATGGTCCACCCACACAGACAGTGTGGTGAAAAAGACGCAACAGCACTTCTTCAACCTCAGGAGGCTGAAGAAATGTGGCTTGTCACCCAAAACCCTGACTAACTTTTACAGATCCACAATCGAGTCGGGCTGTATCATCAGACTACCTGCCCTCCATAACACCTACAGCACCCGATGTCACAGGAAGGACAAAAAGATCATCAAGGACAACAACAACCCTGTCAAGGACAACACTGCCTGTTCACACCGCTACCATACAGAAGGCGAGGTCAGTACAGCTGCCTCAAAGCTGGGACCAAGAGACTGAAGAACAGCTTCTATCTCAAGGCCATCAGACTGCTTAACAGCAATCACTAACTCAGAGAGGCTGCTGCCTACATGGAGAACCAATCACTGGCCACTTTAACAAATGGATCACTAGTCACTTTAAATAATGCCACTTTAAAAATGTTTACATATCTTACATACTGTATTTTATACCATCTATTGCACCTTGCCTATGCCGCTCGGCCATCACTTTCTCATTCACCCCTTTTAGATTTGTGTGTATTAGGTAGTTGTTGGGGAATTGTTAGATAACTTGTGAGATATTACAGCATTGTCGGAACCAGAAGCACAAGCATTTCGCTACACTCACAATAACCTCTGCTAACCATGTGTATGCCACAAATAAAATGTGATTTTGATTTGAACAATTGTATGGTAGGTACACCCAGTTACACACAGCCTGACTGATCAAACTGTCTTGCCCTTATCAGGTGGCCATCCCCTCCTGATTAATCTCCCTGACACATAGAACACATACCCAACCACAGTAGGGTTCAACAGGTCACAGACAAAGCACAGAAGGTCCTGTTACCAAGGGATCTCTTTTCTTCTTTCACACTCCAGTAGATACTCCTAATGACTAATGGAGGGGGAGCTGTGTGTGTCAGAGAGAGAGAGAGAGAGAGAGAGTGCGAGAGATAGAGAGAGACAGTCAGAGAGACAGAGAGAGAGACAGTCAAAGAGAAAGAGACACAAAGAGTGAGACAGAGAGAGAGAGAGACAGTCAGCGAGACAGAGAGAGACAGTAAGAGAGAGAGAGTCAGAAAGAGAGAGCGAGTCAGAGAGAGACCGTCAGTTGCTAATACCTCACAGAGAACCAGTTACTAATACCTCACAGAGAACCAGTTACTAATTCCTCACCGAGAACCAGTTATTAATACCTCACATGGAACCAGTTACTAATACCTCACAGAGAACCAGTTACTAATACCTCACGGATAACCAGTAACTAATAGCTCACAGAGAACCTGTTACTAACAGGGAACCAGTTACTAATACCTCACAGAGAACCAGTTACTAATACCTCACAGACAACCAGTTACTAATACCTCACAGGTAACCAGTTACTAATACCTCACAGACAACCAGTTACTAATACCTCACAGAGAACCAGTTACTAATACCTCACAGAGAACAAGTTACTAATACCTCACAGAGAACCAGTTACTAATACCTCACAGGGAACCAGTTACTAATACCTCACAGAGAACCAGTTACCAATACCTCACAGAGAACCAGTTACTAATACCTCACAGAGAACCAGTTACTAATACCTCACAGGAACCAGTTACTAATACCTCACAGAGAACCAGTTACTAATACCTCACAGAGAACCAGTTACTAATACCTCACAGAGAACCAGTTACTAATACCTCACAGAGAACCAGTTACTAATACCTCACGGATAACCAGTAACTAATACCTCACAGAGAACCTGTTACTAACAGGGAACCAGTTACTAATACCTCACAGAGAACAAGTTACTAATACCTCACAGAGAACCAGTTACTAATACCTCACAGACAACCAGTTACTAATACCTCACAGGTAACCAGTTACTAATACCTCACAGACAACCAGTTACTAATACCTCACAGAGAACCAGTTACTAATACCTCACAGAGAACAAGTTACTAATACCTCACAGAGAACCAGCTACTAATACCTCACAGAGAACCAGTTACTAATACCTCACAGAGAACCAGTTACTAATACCTCACAGAGAACCAGTTACTAATACCTCACAGGTAACCCAGTGTCTGTGCATGAAGACATCGGACTCTGCTTTGCAGCTCTATAAATTACACACAAATTAACCCTTGCTTTGCTTGTTGGTGAACTGGGAAAACAGAATAGGTTTGAATCTCATCCAACACCAACAGGTAGTGTCAAGTCCTGACCTTAGTTCCTTTTTTATGTTCTCTATTTTGGTTTGGTCAGGGTGTGAGTTGGGGTGGGCATTCTATGTGTTTTTTCTATTTCTATGTGTTTGACCTGGTATGGTTCCCAATCAGAGGCAGCTGTCTATCGTTGTCTCTGATTGAGAACCATACTTAGGTATCCTTTTCCCACCTGTGTTTTGTGGGTAATTATTTTTCCGTGTGTGTTTGTGTGTGTGTGCACCTCGGTTGTGTCACGGTCTTTGCTGTTTACCTGTTTGTTTTTTGGTTATTTCAGTTTCACTTTCATTAAAAGATGTGGAAGTACATGCACGCTGCACCTTGGTTGATTTATGACAGGGAGTTTGAGGATAGCGAGCGTGACAGGTAGGCCTTTCCAAAACACCTCCATTCTAAGACCTGAAACACCATACTTATCCTTCTGGTTTGTGAGCTCAAATTAGTCACACATTAAATCGTAAAATGATTAGGCTACTCAGCACCCTCTAGATTGAGAGTAACAGACTAAGTAGTAATGTCTGGCAGATCAGCATTGACTAGAGAGATACCCATTAGCTCTCTAATAGACTAAAGTTATTGAACTGGGTGACCACCCCTTCAGTCACCCTCCTTGTCAAACATCAGGTCAGCTCAATAATTCACATTAAAAACCACACCTCCGGTGGATCACCATCACCCTGGTCAGCTGTTGACATTGTTATGCTATTCCTGTAGGTTCAAACTAGAATTCTTATCTCCCATCATGTAAATAAAAGTAAATCAGTCACAATGCATTTGATATATTTTAATATAAAAAAAATACTTCAATTTTGGCTTTCAGGTCCATAAACAGCCTGTGTTTTGCTATACAGTGTAGTACTTTATTATTTTGTTAGGAAATGAAAAGTGCAAAGTAGTGGACCACGTTGCAGGCAATGTTATCTTTAGTCCATCACGCATAGTAAAAGCTAATTCAACACTCCAAAGCCTTGTTGACGTCTTCATTAATATACCGAGACAGAGACTGAGGTGAGACTGTCATAACACAGACATCTGTTTGTTATTTTCTCTGAATGAACAGGGTCCATTTCATTTTGACCCACATCCACTTAACGTGCAAAGTCAAACTTGCTGTCCGAAGAAGCACTCCGTGAAGACGTGTCGATAGGATGTCCATAGTCCATCACAGTAGGCCTATAGGTAGGCTATGGGATGCTACTTCAAAATCACATGTTGAGCTACAGAATTAGAATCCACCGTAAAGCAGCAAATAACGGGCCAGCCCTTTTTCATTTATCAATGCTTTGTTCCTATGATAAAAGTAATTTCAAGTTTTTTTTGGTTAACCTTGGTATATATCTTGCACACACAGAGGCACCCTCTTGCGTACAAAAGCATAGTTCAGCTAATAGGGTTCATAGCGTCAGCAACTTTGACAATAACCCAATGAAAGGAAATACAAAAATCACCGCAAAGTAAACGTCATTTTAGGGCAACATCGGCATACCCGAAAAGCATTTAGATACAGTAATTTTGCGTAAAAAAATGGTCCATATAGGTTACGACATATGGGCGGTCGTTATCGTTTCTTCTTTTGCTTTAAAGATTTTCTCCGCTTTACTATCATCTCATAGAGTTTGTCCATACCCTCGTGAAGTCCCTCGCCAATTATGGCGCAGCAAGGTTGGACGTGGTATGCGGTGGATGGAGTGAGCTCGTGGAGAGCCAGCTGTTTTTCAATGTCTGCGACTGGAAGAGATTTGGGCAGGTCCTGCTTGTTGGCTATCACCAGAAGAGGTGTCCCCTGGTTCTCTGCGAATTTTGTGACTTTATGCAGTTCTGTTTTAGCCTCCTCCAACCGGTCAACGTCCACTGAGTCCACCACATAAATGATGCCGTCCGTGCACCGACTGTAGGATTTCCACAGGGGCCGCAGCTTTTCCTGACCTCCGACGTCCCAGAAGTGACAACTGATCCCCTTCGCGGTACCATTACTCAGTTTGATTTTCTCAGTGTTGAATCCAATTGTTGGCACAGTGTTTACGAATTCGTTGAATTTCAGACGATAGAGAACAGTCGTTTTGCCAGCGGAATCCAAACCCAGCATCACAATGTGTAGTGATTGGAAAGCAGATATGTTGGAGAAACTGTTGCCCATTCTCGAAACAGTTGAGGGGAACGCCTGGCTCCTTTATGTAGCACCTATCTGATGGCCTAATAGGCTATAGCGTTTTAATATTCAATAGGCTCTTCTATGAATCCACACAAATAATATCAACAAACGTAATGTCAAGGTGTTTACAGGCCCGCCGTGCGCTCTGGCTGGTTGATCCTTGTTGTGCCCTCAGCAGCATTGGTGGACAGTGTCCGCGTCTGTAGGACGCAACGCGGTGGTCATTACAATTCTCCTCACAAACTCCAGTTAAGATTCCATGTTGTGACAGTCAAATTCCTCGCACTCACCGAACAGCTTAAGGACGAAGCTTGGTGGGTTACAACAAACACCCTCCTTGCGGTCTCTCTGCTGTTTTTCCCGTGAACACTGCGCACTTGTGTCACCCGCGTCTCCTCTGACACGTTGCCTGTCCAAAAAAACTAGCCTCCGGTCCGGGAACGAAAGACATAAATAAATTCACTCCAGAGGTTGTCGATGGGTTCTGGTAATCCTGAGATATGCCTACACTGCGTCCATAAACGACGTTAAAGTTATCGAAGCTATATTTGGGTTGATGTTATGATCTCTATGGTGCGTCACGGCATAAACTGTCCTACCCCTGCGGTCGCTGCATACACACTGATGAGAGGATGAGGAAGCAGACTGCTAAACAACGTAGTAGCCTGCCTCCCTCTCATACCATACCATACGCTCCACCTATTCGATCCATGCCAAACAAAATACACATGTATTATTATGGTGTCCACATGCACGTCACATGCATATCGAAATATATGTCTAGAGATCTAATAACCCTTGCGTAATTCTGATTTTATTCAATTCCCCAATAGGCCTGTGGATTATTACCGGTGTGAGAATATTCCTGACCGGGTGATGATAACGAAAATGCATGGAGATTATAGCATAGGTTTAAAGCACAGGCTTAAAACACAGGTTTAAAACACAGGTTTAAAACACAGTTTAAAACACAGGTTTAAAGCACAGGTTTAAAACACAGGTTTAAAGCACAGGTTTAAAACATAAGCCCGTATGTAAGGCTGTGTAAAATATTGATCAATTAAAATGAGGTAGCCTAGTAATATTGAGAATGAGCGTTTTATTGTATAGGCTGCGAATGACTATTTCAATGTTTAAAACGAGTGAACTGGAGCTAGTAACTATTTACAGTAGGTTAATAAATAAATGCACAAACGAATAACTACAATTGACATGCTAGTAGGCCTATAGGTTTAAGAGAGTTAGTAGGCCTATAGGTTTAACAATGTCAGATTTCTCCTCCTGAGATTACAATGCAATATTTTCATAAAGGTAGATGTTTTTTGAAAGAAGGCTACAAATACATGGAGGACGGCGCCGCCTTGTGTCGAGGCCCAGCAATAACAGCCCGTAGGCAAAATAAATAGAATCATGCCTAGTCACGCATGCGCATGTTGTTTTCTGGGGAATGGGAACGGGACATTTTAATGATGACACGTTTAGCATGTAATATTTTAGTAGGTTCATAAAAGAATCCCACCCATATGTGATAGGCCTCCCCTAGGGTAGGTTTATGGTCAGTGGCGGGGGTATATTATTTGCATTTGTGCTATAGGCTACTATTCCAAGATACCCGAGCATCAGGTAACCATGATGATAAAGGATTTTTGAGGTAGGTCGGGAATGCATGTCATGTGAAAGGCATCCCCGTGTCAGCAACACCCCCAAACATTCCGTTCTCCTTGCGTAGTTCTCAATTCATCCGATGCCCCGAAATAACACACAGATTGAGATGAATGGGCCTGCGTTCAAGACAACTCGGCACCTCCGAGGAAAAATGTGGGTAGTTTTTAGTTGTTGTTGCGTATCGCTTCACTATTGGTTTACTTGGATACTTTCCAAGTGGTAAACCCTGACCTTATCGTTCTACAACGGGTTTCCAAGTCGCACATTTCCGAGTTTCCAACCAATAAAACTTGAAACCCTTGAATGCTGCATTATTTCAAACCATAGAAAGTGAGGTGTCCAAGCTGTGATTTAGAACAAGTAACCGAGAAAACTGCATATGTTGTGGAGGTAGAGCATATATTATATAATAGGTGAAGGGATACATAAGGGGCTTTTGGCCTGATTTCAGACAATAACCCACCCACACACTTATATAAATGTAGAATTGATAGGATTTACATGAAACTGTGAAAATCTGTAATATGTGCCATTCAACCTGACCCTAAAAAGCCCCAGAACACCAACTGTAATCTTGTTGTATTCTATTATCCTTCAATCCACAAATACACAGAGATAAGCCCCTTACATAACAGAACACATGCACATGTCTGGTAGCAGTGCTGTTCCATGTGTTCCTGGATGGTCTGACATTTTGAAAATAAATGGAGGGCATGAAAAGGCATAGGCTATACAGATGCACCACTTGACCCTAATGAAATCCTAAAATAGTCTAAATTTAGCACACATTAATCTCAGCATGTTCTATATTAAAATCCTTCCAGCCCTTTCCATGCCATGTTTCCTCTAAAAATGATCAGACAAATCTTTACAGTATTTCATTGTGTTGAATATTACAATATTTATTTAATTTGGAAGACATGGGAATATGGAAGTGATTGTTAATTGCCATTAGCGGAGTTGCTATGAACCCAGATGTATAATAATGTAAAAGGGATCCTTGCTAGCCACTTTATCATTTCATTAGAAGTTGGCTGTCCTCCACAGGCCATATATAATCTAATGCAGTAGAGGGAGAGAACAGAGAGCTCTGAGACTGATGACTGGAGGGGGCCTCTCTCTCCCTTCCTTTCCCTTCTCAGGCCTCACCATCCATTTCCCTTCCTCCCTACACACACACACACACACACCTCCCCTCTGCTGACCCTACCAAATGGAATGGTTCTCTGAGCGACCAGCCTGCCCGCCTGGCATGATGCACCAAGCCTGCTAATGGACTCACAATCACACACAGAGAGACATGGGGAGTGACGGGTTACCTAGAAAATGGCTCATAATCGTGGGAGTATATTAGAATATGTTTCTCTACGTTTCATCCTAATATATAACGGCCTCTGTGAGGAACTGAAGATGACTTAGTTCATATAACTCGGTATCATTGCCTTATACGTCAGAAATTGTAAGGTTTTAGTACATTGTGCTTCAGATTTTCAGTACATCGTGCTACAGATTTTCAGTACATTGTGCTACAGGTTTATGGTGGAGATCAACAATGTGACATGAAAAGGCTGGTAATAACTTCATACATGTATGATGACAATAACCTTTTGTTATTTCCTCCCTTGACTGAAACTCTCAGAACGCTCAGAACTTTAATACATTGAAAGAGTGTTTATTTGCCCACTAGATGGCAGACAGACACCAAACATGTGCATCGAGGTTCTATCTTCTTCAGAGGTTATTACCGTAAGCTAAAATAGTACTATTTACACTAACCAGGATTAGAGACAAGGGTCAAGTCTAGTTCATAACTGAAGTAGAGTTCACCCCGTCGATGGTTCAATACCATCTGTATTTTGTGTTTTCAGAGACACAGCAAAACACACTTGTGTCCCCAACGTCAACCAAACTACCATATAACACCAGTCAACGCTGATGTTATTGCATGGAGCCATTATTGCATGGAACTCCCTTCTATCTCATGTTGCTCAAATGAACAGCAAACCTGGTATAAAACAAACAAACCAATAAAGCAACACCTCACGGCACAACGCCTCTCCCCTCTTTGAGCTAGATAGTTTGTGTGTATGTATTGATATGTAGGCTACGAGTGCCATTTAAAAAAAATGGATGTAGTTCTGTCCTTGAGTTGTTCTTGTCTATTAATGTTCTGTATTATGTCTTGTTTAATGTTCTGTATTATGTTTCATGTTTTGTGTTGAACCCCAGGAAGAGTAGCTGCTGCTTTCACAACAGCTAATGGAGATCCTATTAAAATACCAAAATGGCAGCAAAAACAAACTCACATATTAACACTCACACTGTTCATCACTTTTCCTATGTGTACTAGTCACTGCAGAAACACTTACACCCCCCCCCACACACACACACCCACAAACACACTGCCAGGTGTGTCTCATTTTGCAGAAGGAGTAAGAGGAATGAGGAGGAGTGTTTTTCAACCTGGAGTCTGTGCTGGCAGTACTGATCATCTTCTTCAGTTACCTCCACTCTTCCTCATTTTGATAAGACCTATAGTTTATCCATCATTGCAGTTGAATTGCAAGATTCAGAAATCATTGATCGCTTTCAGAGTAAATCCTTACTTTTCCCATGAGAGTAATACAAACGAATATTTTGTTATGTGATTTATTCGTTTCACCAACTATTTTGTTGTGAAGACTTGTCTTCGTGTGAGAAGGAGGTTGCCTATTTGGACTGTGTCCAGACATGTTTTTCGTAAGTGCCAGTCTGTGGTGGGTAAGTTTCAGCTCCAGTCTGTGGTGGGTAAGTGTCAGCCCCAGTCTGTGGTGGGTAAGTTTCAGCTCCAGTCTGTGGTGGGTAAGTTTCAGCCCCAGTCTGTGGTGGGTAAGATTCAGTCCCAGTCTGTGGTGGGTATGTTTCAGCCCCAGTCTGTGGTGGGTAAGTGTCAGCCCCAGTCTGTGGTGGGTAAGCCCCAGTCTGTGGTGTGTAAGATTCAGTCCCAGTCTGTGGTGGGTAAGTTTCAGCCCCAGTCTGTGGTGGGTAAGTTTCAGCCCCAGTCTGTGGTGGGTAAGTTTCAGCCCCAGTCTGTGGTGGGTAAGCCCCAGTCTGTGGTGGATAAGATTCAGTCCCAGTCTGTGGTGGGTAAGTGTCAGCCCCAGTCTGTGGTGGGTAAGCCCCAGTCTGTGGTGGGTAAGATTCAGTCCCAGTCTGTGGTGGGTAAGTTTCAGCCCCAGTCTGTGGTGGGTAAATGTCAGCCCCAGTCTCACAGTACATCACAGGTTGTGGTAAATCCTTTTAGTCTTCCCTCCAGCGACCACATTGACTTCTGCACATTTGATGCCATGTTGCATCTTGTCATGTTTCGTCATTGTATCGTTGTGATACAGAGACAATGCATTAAACATTCAGGAATTACACTAATAGAACTAGGTCATATCAAACTGTGCCATGGTAAAAACCAACACTCCATCTTTGGATATCTCTGGTAAATGCTTCTTCCACAACCCATACCAACACAACAGATTTTGCACCATCTACAACCAGTACCAGTACCAATACACCAGGTTTCCCACAAGCAATAACACATCCGACTTTAGCTTTTGTTTCACTCTGCAATATTTTTCAACTCTGCATGGTCTTGAGATTGTACTGGACCATATACATTAACTGACAAATGTTAAAGCAAAGCAGTGTTTCCCAAGCTCAGTCCTCTGGAACCCAAGGGGTGCACGTTTTGTTTTTTGCCCTAACACTACACAGCTGATTCAAATGATCAAAGCTTGATAATTAGTTGATTATTTGAATCAGCTGTGTAGTGCTAGGGCAAAACCAAAACATGATAAGTCTATAATTTTAATGGTAGGTTAATTTGAACAGTGAGGGACAGAATAACAACAAAAAATCCAGAAAAACGCATTTCAAAAATGTTATAAATTGATTTGCATTTTAATGAGGGAAATACGTATTTGACCCCTCTGCAAAACATGACTTAGTACTTGGTGGCAAAACCCTTGTTGGCAATCACATAGGTCAGACATTTCTTGTATTTGGCCACCAGGTTCGCACACATCTCAGGAGGGATTTTGTCCCACTCCTCTTTGCAGATCTTCTCCGGGTCATTAAGGTTTTGAGGCTGACGTTTGGCAACTCGAACCTTCAGCTCCCTCCACAGATTTTCAATGGGATTACGGTCTGGAGACTGGCTAGGCTACTCCAGGACCTTAATGTGCTTCTTCTTGAGCTTCTTGTGTTTTGGGTCATTGTCATGCTGGAATACCCATCCACGACCCATTTTCAATGCCCTGGCTGAGGGAAGGAGGTTCTCACCCAAAATTTGATGGTACATGGCCCCGTCCATCATCCCTTTGATGCGATGAAGTTGTCCTGTCCCCTTAGCAGAAAAACACCCCCAAAGAATTCCACCTCCAAATTTGACTGTGGGGATGGTGTTCTTGGGGTCATAGGCAGCATTCCTCCTCCTCCAAAGACAGCGATTTGAGTTGATGCCAAAGAGCTCCATTTTGGTCTCATCTGACCACAACACTTTCACCTAGTTGTCCTCTGAATCATTCAGATGTTCATTGGCAAACTTCAGACGGGCATGTATATGTGCTTTCTTGAGCAGGGTGACCTTGCGGCGCTGCAGGATTTCAGTCCTTCACGGCGTAGTGTGTTACCAATTGTTTTCTTGGTAACTATGGTCCCAGCTGCCTTGAGGTCATTGACAAGATCCTCCCGTGTAGTTCTGGGCTGATTCCTCACTGTTCTCATGATCATTGCAACTCCAGGAGGTGAGATCTTGCATGAAGCCCCAGGCCGAGGGAGATTGACAGTATAATCGCACCAACTGTTGTCACCTTCTGACCAAGCTGCTTGGTGATGGTCTTGTAGCCCATTCCAGCCTTGTGTAGGTCTACAATCTTGTCCCTGACATCGTTGGAGAGCTCTTTGGTCTTGGCCATGGTGGAGAGTTTGGAATCTGATTGATTGATTGCTTCTGTGGACAGGTGTCTTTTATACAGGTAACAAACTGAGATTAGGAGCACTCCTTTAAGAGTGTGCTCCTAATCTCAGCTCGTTACCTGTATAAAAGACACCTGGGAGCAAGAAATCTTTCTGATTGAGAGGGGGTCAAATACTTATTTCTCTCATTAAAATGCTAATTAAAATGCAAATCAATTTATAACATTTTTGACATGAGTTTTTCTGGATTTTTGTTGTAGTTATTCTGTCTCTCACTGTTCAAATAAAGCTACCATTAAAATGATAGACTGATCATTTCTTTGTCAGTGGGCAAACATACAAAATCAGCAGGGAATAAATACTTTTTTGCCTCACTGTATATGCAGGGTACTGAGTCAGTGTGTGGGGGTACAGGTTAGTCAAGGTAATATGTACATGTAGGTAGGGTAAAGTGACTATGCATAGATAATAAACAGCGAGGAGCAGCAGTGTAAAAACAGAGGGGGGGGGGGATCAACATAAATAGTCTGGGTGGAAATTGTATTAATTGTTCAGCAGTCTTATGGCTTGGGGGTAGAAGCTGTTAAGAAGCCTTTTGGACCTAGACTTGGCGCTCCGGTACCACTTGTAATGCGTTAGTCTGTGACTTGGGTGACTGGAGTCTTTGACAATTGTGTGGTCCTTTCTCTGACACCGCCTGGTGTAGAGGTTCTGGATGGCAGGAAGCCGTACGCACTACCCTCTGTAGCGCCTTACGGTCGGATGCCAAACAGTTGCCATACCAGGCGGTGATGCAACCGGTCAGGATGCTCTCGATGGTGTAGAACTTTTTGAGGATCTGGGGACCCATGCCAAATCTTTTCAGTCTCCTGAGGGGAAAAAGGTGTTGTCGTGCCCTCTTCACAACTGTCTATGTGTGTTTGGACCATGATAGTTCGTTGTTGATGTGGACACCAAGGAACTTGAAACTCTCGGCCCGCTCCACTACAGCCCCGTCAATGTTAATGGGGGCCTGTTCGGCTCTCTTTTTCCTGTAGTCCACTATCAGCTCCTTTGTCTTGCTCACATTGATGGGGAGGTTGTTGTCCTGGCACTACACTGCCAGGTCTCTGACCTCCTCCCTATAGGCAAATTAATTACGTAAAAATCATACAATGTGATTTTCTGGATTTTTGTTTTAGATTCCGTCTCTCACAGTTGAAGTGTACCTATGATAAAAACTACAGACCTCTACATGCTTTGTAAGTAGGAAAACCTGCAAAATCGGCAGTGTATCAAATACTTGTTCTCCCCACTGTACATGTAACATGGGACATGTATTGGAGAGAGGAGTAGGATCCCATTGCTACTTGCGGCCCTTCTCTTAATAACTTCAAGCTGAGTAATAGAGATATGAAATTCAAGATTCCTCAAATGACTAGTATTCGAACCCAGCAGCCTTCCCAAATGTAACCCTAGCCAAATCAACTTAGCCGTCACTCAAACTGGGGACATGCTGATAGCCTCGGCCTCAGGATGCGAGATGCGATCCATCACACGAGCGGAAATGAAAACAATTTCGCCCACTGATTATACCCTTCCACACAGCTGTCTGCAGAGATGGCAATCTAATAGGTGGACATTAGCCCTTTATTAATGTGAATATACCAAGCCATCTCGCAGCTACAGTTTGATCTAATTTACATACCATGTTGCGTATAAATAAATGAGGAGGCAAAACATTTTGGATGCAGAATTAATAGCATAATATGAGATAATGGTGTCTGCAATGCCAACTAATAATGAACATTCATGCTCCAACAAACCCCATCACTCAAAGTTTGGATATTCTGATTACTGGTATATGGTTGTTGTTCATTAAAGCCATTTGTGCACTTTGTATTGATCATTGAATATATCACTTGCTTGTAGTTTAGTACACAGTAATAAATCCTAGTGTCCCCATTTTCCTCTACGAACAGCGTATAGCACAGTGTAGCCATATCCCCACATGTAGTATTTATCTCTATCCTACTTGTAGTATTGCTTTCTCTCTCTCTCTATCTCTCTTTCTCTCTCTCTCTCTCTCTCTCTCTCTCACACATACACACTCTTCAACACAAAGGCTATGGCGATTTGCCAGGGTGCACTCTGGGGGTTGCCATGGCATCAGGGTTTACTAGGAGCACAGCAACTGCCATGTTTCTTTCAATAGGTGGTCCCTCTAGTCTCTTTGCCTCTAGTGGCAGGGGAGAGAAGAAATATTTGATTTTATGTCCTTTGATTGCCTCTCCATTTACAGGAACAAAATGATGGATAACGTAAATAAATAAATAAATAGGAACGAGATTATAATGACAGAGAGATGCTATCTTCAATTAGTTTTATCACTTCATTTCTCCTTCTCACCTACATTCCTCTCAGTTTCATCTCTATGTATCCCTTCATCCCACTGTTTGTCCTTCCACTCAATACCCAGCCACCTCCACAACATATAGATGGCACACCACCTAGTTGAGAGGGAGCGAAAGAAAGACGATAAAGAGAGAGTTTCAGAGAGCCAGGGAGTAGCAATGCCCATGCCCCGCCCACCTGAGGATCCGTCTTCTTCAGTCATCTATTTCCTGTTTGAGGGACGCATAATTCCACTTGTCACTTAAATCTCCCTTGATTGATTGCTTTCATTTTACTCCTGCGACTCTTCATGCTCTTGCTTGTGCCTGTTGTTTTTCCCTCATTAACATTATAACCGCGGAAATGTTTGTAATGACCTGTCAAACACATGGTGTAGATGCGCTCAATGGATTGCTGTACATTGTCTTTCCGTTGTGTATATGAGGGATTGAATGTTATTCAAAATAAGGGTTACATGGAGAGAATTGTACCTCTCTGAAATGAAAATGGATGGCCCTCCTTTCAGCAAAATATATTTGACCTAATCCCTCCCTGAACATTATTTAAACATTTTAATTAAATGACCCTCCCCTATAATTACAACATAAAGTGGATAGCAGACAACATGTTAAGTTTAGCCTCATTTATTGGCGACCAGAGCCTTAGATATGCAGTTATAGAAACTGTTCTTCATCCTGTTAGCATTAGATGGCAACGTGGGAATGTTGATAGCGCACAGGGCTGCGGGCCAGAAGGTTGTGGGTTCTCAGATCCCATGGAGAAGAGTAGGGGTGGAAAGAGCTCTATCATCATATTGAATGAATCTTGCAGGTACGAAAAAAATGAACATTTCATGCAATTCTACATATTAGCAGAATCTATTTTTAATACCACACAAATGACCAAAATAGATAGGCCTATGTGTTCATCTTACATTTCTCCAATGCCAAATCAGTGTCTTGTTTACAACGAAACTGTCCTTGTTTGCAAATAATTACATTTGAGACTAAATTAGGAATCTGAGCATGAAACTTCCAAAAGTAAGGTCTACCTTTCCACCCCAGACAAAGTAGGTCTACCAATGCAGAAAAAATGTCAGTTTTAACTGCTGGCTACTGATCTTTTGTGACTTAACCCAACGTGAGAATGTTACAAGTGTTTCCGTAAAAGCTGTCTGGTTTTAAACATATATTGTACAGAAAGTGAATAGCTTATTCAATTGATAGTGACAGAATTAGATTTCTTCCCAAGCAAAGTAAATGTTTGGTCTCCTTTGCTATAGGATGTTGTAGCTCAGCCTCTAAATGTCAAAGAAACTAAACACTGATATCCCCAATGCATCAGAGTCATGTCTTTCACAGGTATTTTACAGCTTGTTTCTAGCATAAAGCATTGTAGACCAAAGCACTTTTATAGATCACTTTATATAATCAGACCCAACAATGGGTAGGCCTGGTCTTTTTGCCATTTTTTTTTAAATAACAAAAGTTGGCCTATGAAATATCCTCTCACACCCCCTCAATTCATGTCCTGGTTTTTAACTTGACAACCTTTCACTGACATGCAGGTAGGCTATTTAAAGAGTGCATGGAGGAATTGACCGACCTGAGGGTGTTACGCAGAGCGGAGCAGGTGAACTCGAGCAGACTCAGATGAGGAGACTGGGATAAGGTAACTAAGGGATTTATTGAAAACGGGGAAGATGGGGTACAGGCCAGGGAAAGCTCGGGGGGGTTGCAGGGAGCCAGGTGCTGAGGCTGAGGCTGGAGCGAGGGGAGGTGCAGGCCAGGGAAAGCTCGGGGGTTGCAGGGAGCCAGGTGCTGAGGCTGAGGCTGGAGCGAGGGGAGGTGCAGGCCAGGGAAAGCTGGGGGTTGCAGGGAGCCAGGTGCTGAGGCTGAGGCTGGAGCGAGGGAGGTGCAGGCCAGGGAAAGCTCGGGGTTGCAGGGAGCCAGGTGCTGAGGCTGGAGCGAGGGGAGGTGCAGGCCAGGGAAAGCTTGGGCGGGTTGCAGGAGCCAGGTGCTGAGGCTGAGGCTGGAGCGAGGGGAGGTGCAGGCCAGGGAAAGCTCGGGGGGTTGCAGGGAGCCAGGTGCTGAGGCTGGAGCGAGGGGAGGTGCAGGCCAGGGAAAGCTCGGGGGTTGCAGGGAGCCAGGTGCTGAGGCTGAGGCTGGAGCGAGGGGAGGTGCAGGCCAGGGAAAGCTCGGGGGTTGCAGGGAGCCAGGTGCTGAGGCTGAGGCTGGAGCGAGGGGAGGTGCAGGCCAGGGAAAGCTCGGGGGGTTGCAGGGAGCCAGGTGCTGAGGCTGGAGCGAGGGGAGGTGCAGGCCAGGGAAAGCTCGGGCGGGTTGCAGGGAGCCAGGTGCTGAGGCTGAGGCTGGAGCGAGGGGAGGTGCAGGCCAGGGAAAGCTCGGGGGTTGCAGGGAGCCAGGTGCTGAGGCTGGAGCGAGGGGAGGTGCAGGCCAGGAAAGCTCGGGGGGTTGCAGGGAGCCAGGTGCTGAGGCTGAGGCTGGAGCGAGGGGAGGTGCAGGCCAGGGAAAGCTCGGGGGGTTGCAGGGAGCCAGGTGCTGAGGCTGAGGCTGGAGCGAGGGGAGGTGCAGGCCAGGGAAAGCTCGGGGGGGTTGCAGGGAGCCAGGTGCTGAGGCTGAGGCTGGAGCGAGGGGAGGTGCAGGCCAGGGAAAGCTCGGGCGGGTTGCAGGGAGCCAGGTGCTGAGGCTGGAGCGAGGGGAGTTGCAGGCCAGGGAAAGCTCGGGCGGGTTGCAGGGAGACAGGTGCTGAGGCTGGAGCGAGGGGAGTTGCAGGCCAGGGAAAGCTCGGGCGGGTTGCAGGGAGACAGGTGCTGAGGCTGGAGCGAGGGGAGTTGCAGGCCAGGGAAAGCTCGGGCGGGTTGCAGGGAGCCAGGTGCTGAGGCTGGAGCGAGGGGAGTTGCAGGCCAGGGAAAGCTCGGGCGGGTTGCCGGGAGCCAGGTGCTGAGGCTGGAGCGAGGGGAGTTGGGGCTGGGTAAGCAGGTCCAGAGAGGAATCCAAGGAATCAGTAGAGTGGGGGGTCCAGAACATGGTAGCAGGACTGACGAAACATGGGACTGGAGACAGGGACCAGAATTAGAGCGGACAGAACTGTAGCGGAGAGGAAAACAGCGTCAGGCAAGGGAAACCAGGCACAACACGAAACCATGATCTATGCCGGAACAAACGGATAAAACGCAGACTGACTGAGCAGAGGTTACGATCTGGCAGCGTGGAATTGGCAGGGCTGATTATTTGTAGAGGTCTTGATTATGGTACAGGTTGCAACTGGTGGGGGATCTGCTCTGCCTCCAGCACACGTCTCCGCCCACACAATCACACACACACACAGAGAGAAAGAAGGAGTGAGCACTGGGGGAGTGGCAGCAGGTTAGGGGGAGTGTCAGCAGTAGAGGGTGTGGCAGGTGCAGATGTAACAAAAGATAGGAGAGCAATAGCGGAAGCAGAAACACTGCTGGAATCTGTTGGCGCGAGTGAAGATAGAGGAAATTAGTGGAATACTGTAACATCTAAGAAGGGAGCTGAAATGGCTGAGGTTGTAAATCAAGATAAGCCTCATTATGATAACACCTCATTCCTTGTTGGAGTGCGATTCATGAGCACTGATGTTTTTTAGGGGAAACCCGTTTGCAGTCACAAAGATGGTGAAGGATGCATTGGAACAAGTGGAATCAGAGTGACCAGGAGTGGTATGTTGATTTCACGTGTGTCAAAAGAAGGAGAAGGAGATGTATACATTATTAATGCATAAAGTGGAATGTCATGATTATCAGATTAGGGCACCGATAAATGGTGTCATATCTGGCGTCGCGATGGGTATTGAGGCTTCATGGTTTAAGATGAACAGGAATAGATGATTCACGTCGCATAACACACACTGTGAATGGAAAGGAGGAAAGCCTTTCTGTATTATCGATGTTTGATTAAGAATTTCTCCCGGCCCATGTAAAGCTGGGTTATATGAGATATACGCTGCGAGCTTATGTACAAAAGCCACTTCAATGTCATAAATGTTAAAAGTTTTGCCATGTGCAAACGGAATATCATTGTTGAAGAGTCTTGAGGAAGCAAGGTGTTGCAATTGTGATGGGAATCACATTCCAGAGTTCCCAGAGTGCCCTGTTAGGGTGAAGGAGGTCAAAGTAGGAAGGCTCAGGACTGTGGAGAAGGTGTCTTATGTGGAGGCAGTGAAAATATTATAGTATTTATACAGATGAAATAGTATATGGCCATGTGTGTGCCTTTCCAAATCATGTCCAATCAATTGAATTTACCACAGGTGGACTCCAATCAAGTTGTAGAAACATCTCAAGGATCATCAATGGAAACAGGATGCACCTGAGCTCAATTTCGAGTCTCATAGCAAAGGGTCTGAATACTTATGTAAATAAGGTATCTGTTTTTTAATTTTTTTAATACATTTCAAAAAACCTGTTTTTCGAATTGTGATTATGGGGTATTGTGTTAAGATTGATGAGGGCCAAAAAATATTTACTCCATTTTAGAATAAGGCTGTAACAAAATGTGAACAAAATGTGGACCAAGTGAAGGGTCTAATTACTTTCCGAATGTCCTGTATTTATACAAATTAGGCACATATATTTTTTATTATTTTAACATAGCATATAAAAACAATAGTAGATGTGCTTACCAAGAAAAACTTCCAAAATGACTAATTCGAGGTAGAAAGGGATTGGAGCACTCAACAAAAAAATCAGAGTTTGATGAAAATGAGGTAAAATAAACCAATTGTACAGGATGCAAACAGGTGATTGATGTTTCAATGCCAGCTTGAGGTCAAAATGTCAGTCACCTGTTCACATCCTGTACAATGGATTAAAGTGAGCAAAAATAAATACATCTCTGCTTCTTTGTTGTTGTTGAGTGCTCCAACTCCTCTCTACCTCGAATCAGTCCTTTTGGAAGTGTTTCTTGGTAAGCCCTTCTCATGACTTTTGTCCTTTTTGTTGAGCACCCCTCCTTTCCTTTGTTAGCCGAAGCCCATCTGAATTCATTTTAAAGAATGATACAATAAAAACATACACAGTACCAGTCAAAAGTTTGGACACCTACTCATTCAAGGTTTTTATTTTATTTTACTATTTCTATATTGTAGAATACTAGTGAAGACATCAACACTATGAAATAATACATATGGAATTATGTTGTAACCCCAAAAAAGTGTTAAAAAAATCAAAGTGCTGTCACAAAAACCATCAAGCACTATGATGAAACTGGCTCTCATGAGGACCACCACAGGAAAGGAAGACCCAGAGTTACCTCGGATGATCTACGCATGTGTGGTTCCCACCGTGAAGCATGGAGGAGGAGGTGTGATGGTGTGGGGGTGCTTTGCTTGTGACACTGTCTGTGATTTATTTAGAATTCAAGGCACACTTAACCAGCATGGCTACCACAGGATTCTGCAGCAATAGCATCCCGCCTGGGTTACCCTTAGTGGGCCTATCATTTGTTTTTCTACAGGACAATGACCCAACACACCTCCAGGCTTCATAAGGGCTATTTGACCAAGACTGAGTGTGATGGAGTGCTGCATCAGATGACATGGCCTCCACAAACACCCGACCTCATCCCAATTGAGATGGTTTGGGATGAGTTGGACTGCATAGTGAATTAAAAGCAGCCAACAGGTGCTCAGCATATGTGGTAACTCATTCAATACAGTTGGAAAAGCATTCCTCATGAAGCTGGTTGAGAGAATGCCAAGAATGTGCAAAGTCATCAAGGCAAAGGGTGGCTACTTTGAAGATTCTCAAATATAAAATAGATGTAGATTTGTTGAACACTTTTTTGGTTACTACATGATTCCATCTTTTTTTTCATAGGTTTGATGTCTTCACTATTATTCTACAATGTAGAAATCCCCCAGGTGTACGCACAATGCCGTCGGGGGTACGCCAAAAAAAATGTGATTCACATTTTATTTTTTATTTTTTTCACATTTTCAAACAGTCTATTTACATTTTCCAACGGGGCTATACATTTGGGTGAGTTTTTTTCTCGCCTGAGTAGCCTAATTTCACTTCCAAAAATTGAATTAAACCATCTAGTGTTAAGCAAAATAACAACACAATGCCAAGTACAGGTAGCCTAGTCAAATTATTAACATCCAATCACATGAACCGTTACTCTCTTGTGGGAATTCCACTAACAGTCTGTAAGTAGCCAAACGTAGCTGCTGCTCATGTTGGTATCTGTACTGATGGCGCAAAAGCCATGTCAGGGAGACATACTGGAGTGGTAATGCGCGTGCAAGCAGTTGCTACCGACGCCACCTCTTCGCTGGATGTTTTGGACACAACAGTGAAAATGGTTGACTTTGTTAAAGCAAGGCCCCTGAACTCTGGTGTATTTTCTGCACTATGCAATGATGTGGGCAGCGACCATGTAACGCTTTTACAACGTACAGAGCTGCACTACACAATGATATGGGCAGCGACCATGTAACGCTTTTACAACATACGGAAGTGCGCTGGTTATCAAGGGGCAAAGAATTGGCAAGTTTTTTTGAATTGAGAGACCAACTTAAAGTTTTCTTTACTGACCATAATATTCACTTGTCTGACCGCTTGTATGATGATGAGTTTCTCACATGACTGGCCAATCTGGGTGATGCTTTTTCTTGCCTGAATGATCTGAATCTAGGATTACAGGGACTCTCCGCCACTATATTCAATGTGCTCTTCTTTGTCTGCAATTACAGGGACAACACACAGGTCTTTCCATCATTGTATGATTTTTTTTGTGTGCAAATGAACTCAAGCTTACGGACAATGTCAAATGTGATATAGCAAAGCACCTGAGTGAGTTCGGTGCGCAATTACACAGGCACTTTCCCAAAATGGGTGACACAAACAACTGGATTCGTTATCCCTTTCATGCCCTGCCTCCAGTCCACTTACCGATATCTGAACAAGAGAGCCTCATCGAAATTGCAACAAGCGGTTCTGTGAAAATTGAATTTAATCAGAAGCCACTGCCAGATTTCTGATTTGGGCTGTGCTCAGAGTATCCTGCCCTGGCAAATCATGCTGTTAAAACACTGATGCCCTTTGCAACCTGGTACAGTGCCTTGCAAAAGTATTCATCCCCATTGCCATTTTTCCTATTTTGTTATTGTCACTTTCTGACCTTAGTTCCTTTTATGTCTTTGTTTTAGTATGGTGAGGGCGTGAGTTGGGTGGGTTGTCTATGTTCCGTTTTCTATGTTGTGTTTTTGCGTTTGGCCTGGTATGGTTCTTAATCAGAGGCAGGTCTCGTTAGATGTCTCTGATTGAGAATCATACTTATGTAGCCTTTCCCACTTGTGTTTCGTGGGTGTTTATTTTCCGTGTCAGTGTTTGTTTCCACATGGAACTGTTTCGGTTTTGTTTTGTCACGTTGTCGTTTATTGTTTTGTTCAGTGTTCTTATTAAAAATCAAGATGAACACTTACCACGCTGCGTATTGGTCTGATCCTTGCTACTCCTCCTCAGAAGAGGAAGAGGAAAGCCGTTACAGTTATATTACAACCTGTAATTTAAATTGATATTTATTTGGATTTCATCTAATGGCTATAGTGAAATTTAAAAAAGAACTTGTTTCAAAAAATTAAAATTAAAAAAAATGGAAAAGTTCCTGGGCCTCCCGGGTGGCGCAGTGGTTAAGGGCGCTGTACTGCAGCGCCAGCTGTGCCATCAGAGTCCCTGGGTTCGCCCCCAGGCTCTGTTGTAACCGGCCGCGACTGGGAGGTGCGTGGGGCGACGCACAATTGGCCTAGCGTCGTCCGGGTTAGGGAGGGCTTGGTCGGTAGGGGTGTCCTTGTCTCATCGCGCACCAGCGACTCCTGTGGCGGGCCGGGCGCAGTGCGCGCTAACCAAGGTTGCCAGGTGCACGGTGTTTCCTCCGACACATTGGTGCGGCTGGCTTCCGGGTTGGATGTGCGCTGTGTTAAGAAGCAGTGCGGCTTGGTTGTGTTGTGTATCGGAGGACGCATGACTTTCAACCTTCGTCTCTCCCGAGCCCTTACGGGAGTTGTAGCGATGAGACAAGATAGTAGCTACTACAACAATTAGATACCACAAAATTAGGGAGAAAAGGGGGTAAATATTCACAAAAATAATAAAATAAATGGAAAAGTGGTGCAAATCATATGTATTCACCCCTTTGCTGTGAAGCCCCTAAATAAGATCTGGTGTAACTAATTACCTTCAGAAGTCACATAATTACATAGATTGCATACAGGTATACTTTATTTTAGTGTCACATGATCTGTCACATGATCTCAGTATATATACATCTCTTCTGAAAAGCCCCAGTCTGCAAAACCACTAAGCAAGGGGCACGACCAAGCAAGCAACACCATGAAGACCAAGGAGCTCTCCAAACAGGTCAGGGACACCATGAAGACCAAGGAGCTCTCCAAACAGGTCATGGACAAAGTTGTGGAGAAGTACAGATCAGGATTGGGTTCTAAAAAAATATCTGAAACTTCCCACTGAGCACCATTAAATCCATTATTAAAAAATGGAAATAATATGGCACCACCACAAACCTGCCAAGAGAGGGCCGCCCACCAAAACTCACGGACCAGGCAAGGAGGGCATTAAACAGAGAGGCAACAAAGAGATCAAAGATATGGAAGAATGTACTCTCGTCAGATGAGACAAAAATTTAGCTTCAAGTCATCAAGGAAATAGTTTTGTCTGATGCAAACTCAAGACCTCACATCACCCCTAGAACACCATCCCCACATGCTGTGGGGGTGTTTTTCATCAGCAGGGACTGGGAAATTGGTCAGAATTGAAGGAATGATGGCACTAAACACAGGAAAATTATTGAGGGAAACCTGTTTGTCTTCCAAAGATTTAAGCTGGGACTGAGATTCACCTTCTAGCAGGACAATGACCCTAAGCATACTGCTAAAGCAACACTGAGTGGTTTAAGGGGAAACCTTTAAATGTCTTGGAATGGCCTAGTCAAAGCCCAGACCTCAATTCAATTGAGGTTCTGTGGTATGACTTAAAGATTGCTGTACACCAGCAGAACCTATCCAAGTTGAAGGAGCTGGAGCTGGAGCAGCTTTGTCTTGAAGAATGGGCAAAAATCCCAGTGGCTAGATGTGCCAAGCTTATACGGACCCCAAGAGACTTGCAGCTGTAATTGCTGCAAGAGGTGTCTCTCTCTCTCAAGGGGGGTAAATAATTATGCACGCTCAAGTTTAATTATTGTTTGTTTCACAATATAAAATATTTTGCATCTTCAAAGTGGTAGGCATGTTGTGTAAATCAAATGATACAACCCCCCAAAAAATCTATTTTAATTCCAGGTTGTAAGGCAATAAAATAGGACAAATGTGAAGGGGATGAATACTTTATGAGAGTAGATTCTCAGCACTAACATGAAAACTAAATACAGGCAGAGACTGAGAGTGCGCTGACACTGGTGCTAGAGGGGGTACGCAGCTGGAGGTTGAATGTTTGAAGGGGTATGGGACTATAAAATGTTTGGGAACCACTGCTTCACAGGATCACCCCCCCCCACCACCACCACCACCGACGCTAACGCATCGCGCCAACAGAAATAACAATTTTTCTGGTAAGAAGAGGGGCGGGGGGTTATGCCTTATGATTAACAAGACGTGGTGTGATCATAACAACATACAGGAACTCAAGTCCTTCTGTTCACCTGACTTAGAATTCCTCACAATCAAATGTCGACCGCATTATCTACCAAGGGAATTCTCTTCGATTATAATCACAGCCGTATATATTCCCCCCCAAGCAGACACATCGATGGCCCTGAACTAACTTTATTTGACTCTATGCAAACTGGAAACCCCTTATCCTGAGGCTGCATTCATTGTAGCTAGGGATTTTAACAAGGCTAACCTGAAAACAAGACTCCCTAAATTGTATCAGCATATCGATTGCGCAACCAGGGCTGGTAAAACCCTAGATCATTGTTATTCTAACTTCCGTGACACATATAAGGCCCTCCCCCGCCCTCCTTTCGGAAAAGCTGACCACGACTCCATTTTGTTGCTCCCAGCCTACAGACAGAAACTAAAACAAGAAGCTCACGCCCTCAGGTCTGTTCAACGCTGGTTCGACCAATCTGATTCCACGCTTCAAGACTGTTTTGATCACGTGGATTGGAATTTGTTCCGCATTGTATCCAACAACAACATTGACGAATACGCTGATTCGGTGAGCGAGTTAATTAGAAAGTGTATTGATGATGTCGTACCCATAGGAACGATTAAAGCATTCCCAAACCAGAAACCATTAAGTGATGGCAGCATTCGCGTGAAGCTGAAAGCGCAAGCCACTGCTTTTAAACAGGTCAAGGTGACCGGAAACATGACCGAATACAAACAGTGTAGCTATTCCCTCCGTAAGGCAATCAAACAAGCCAAGTGTCAGTATGTCGACAAAGTAGAGTCGCAATTCAACGGCTCAGACACAAGAGGTATGTGGCAGGGTCTACAGTCAATCACAGATTACAAAAAGAAAACCAGCCCCTTCGTGGACCAGGATGTCTTGCTCCCAGACAGAGTAAATAACTTTTTTGCCCGCTTTGAGGACAATACAGTGCCACTGACACAGCCCACTACCAAAACCTGCTGACTCTCTTTCACTGCAGCCTGCGTGAGTAAAGCATTTAAACGTGTTAACCCTCGCAAGGCTGCAGGCCCAGACGGCATCCCCAGCCGCATCCTCAGAGCATGCGCAGACCAACTGTCTGGTGTGTTTACGGACATATTCAATCAATCCTTATCCCAGTATGCTGTTCCCATATGCTTCAAGGGGGCCACCATTGTCCCTGTTCCCAAGAAAGCTAAGGTAACTGAGCTAAACGACTACCGTTCCGTAGCACTCACTTCCGTCATCATGAAGTGCTTTGAGAGACTAGTCAAGGACCATATCACCTCAACCCAACCTGACACCCTAGACCCACTCCAATTTGCTTGCCCCCCAAATAGGCCCACAGACGACGCAATCGCAACCACACTGCACAGTGCCCTAACCCATCTGGAAAAGAGGAATACCTATGTGAGAATGCTGTTCATCGACAACAGCTCAGCATTTAAGACCATAGTACCCTCCAAACTCGTCACCAAGCTCGAGACCCTGGGTCTCGACCCCGCCCTGTGCAACTGGGTACTGGACTTCCTGGTGGTGAGGGTAGGTAACAACATCTCCACCCCGCTGATCCTCAACACTGGGGCCCCACAAGGTTGTGTTCTGAGCCCTCTCCTGTAATCTCTGTTCACCCATGACTGCGTGGCCATGCACGCTTCCAACGCAATCATCAAGTTTGCGGACGACACTACAGTGGTAGGCCTGGTTACCAACAACGACGAGACGGCCTACAGGGAGGAGGTGTACACATCAAGGACAAACTGAATTGGTCCACCCACACAGACAGCGTTTTGAAGAAGGCGCAGCAGCGCTTCTTCAACCTCAGGAGGCTGAAGAAATTTGGCTTGTCACCAAAAGCACTCACAAACTTCTACAGATGCACAATCGAGAGCATCCTGTCGGGCTGTATCACCGCCTGGTACGGCAACTGCTCCGCCCACAACCGCAAGGCTCTCCAGAGGCTAGTGAGGTCTGTACAGCGCATCACCGGGGTAAACTACCTGCCCTCCAGGACACCTACACCACCCGATGTCACAGGAAGGCCATAAAGATCATCAAGGACAACTACCCGAACCACTGCCTGTTCACCCCGCTATCATCCAGAAGGCGAAGTCAGTACAGGTGCATCAAATCAGGGACCGAGAGACTGAAAAACAGCTTCTATCTCAAGGCCATCAGACTGTTAAACAGCCACCACTAACATTGAGTGGCTGCTGCCAACACACTGACTCAACTCCAGCCACTTTATTGATGGAAAAATATATCACTAGACAACTTAAACAATGCTACTTAATATAATGTTTACATACCCTACATTACTCATCTCATATGTATATGTATATACTGTACTCTATATCATCTACTGCATCTTTATGTAATACATGTATCACTAGCCACTTTAAACTATGCCACTTTGTTTACACACCCTACATTACTCATCTCATATGTATATACTATACTCTATACCATCTACTCCATCTTGCCTATGCCGTTCTGTACCATCACTCATTCATATATCTTTATGTACATATTCTTTATCCCTTTACACTTGTGTGTATAAGGTAGAAGTTTTTGGAATTGTTAGATTAGATTACTCGTTGGTTATTTCCGCATTGTCGGAACTAGAAGCACAAGCATTTCGCTACACACGCATTAACATCTGCTAACCATGTGTATGTGACAAATACATTTGATTTGATTTGATTTTTAGTGTCCTCAACTTGTTCAACAGCAACACCATACATTACCAGATTCAGCTGAGGTCTAGAACTTATGGAATGATTTGTACCAAATACAAGGCTCTTAGTTTTAGAGATGTTCAGGACCAGTTTATGACTAGCCACCCATTCCAAAACAGACTGCAACTCTTTGTTAAGGGTTTCAGTGACTTCATTAGCTGTGGTTGCTGCTGCGTATATGGTTGAATCATCAGCATACATGGACACTTATGCTGTGTTTAATGCTAGTGGCAGGTCATTGGTAAAACAAAGAAAAGAGTAGAGGGCCTAGAGAGCTGCCCTGCGGTACACCACACTTTACATGTTTGACATTGGAGAAGCTTCCATTAAAGAAAAGCCTTTGAGTTAAATTAGATAGATTGCACTGAAATCTAACAGTACAGCTCCCACAATCTTCTTATCAATTTCTTTCAACCAATCATCAGTCATGTGTGTCAGTGCAGTACATGTTGAGTGCCCTTCTCTATAAGGATGCTGACAGTTTGTTGTCAATTTGTTTACAGAGAAATAGCATTGTATTTGGTCAAACAACAGTTATTAAGAGCTGGCTGCCAGCTTATAGGTCTGCTGTTAGAACCAGTAAAGGCTGATTTACTGCTCTTGGGTAGCGGAATTACTTTGGATTCCCTCCAGACCTGAGGACAAAGGCTTTCCTCTAGGCTTAGATAAAAAAAATATGACAGTTTGGAGTGGCTATAGAGTCAGCTGCCATCCTCAGTAGCTTTCAATCTAAGTTGTCAATGCCAGGAGATTTGTCATTATTGATCGATAACAATTATCTTTACAAAATTCAAACTTGCAATGCTTTTCTTTCATTATTAGTTTATTTTAAGCATAAATACAATTGCTCACTGTTTGTTGTTGGCATTTCCTGCCTAAGTTTGCTCACTTTGCCAATGAAATAATCATGAAAATAATTGGCAAAATCAAATGGTTTTGTGATTTGTCTTTCTGCCCATAATTTCATTTAAAGTACTCCAACGTATAGCCACCGTATATCACTGATCTTGGCTTCATAATACAGTTTATTCTTCTTTTTGTTGAATTTAGTCACATCATTTCTCAATTTACAGTAAGTCAGCCAATTAGATGTGCAGCCAGACTTATTAGCCACTCATTTTGCCCCATCTCTTTCAACCATACAGTTTTCCAATTCCTCATCAATCCATGGAGCCTTAACAGTTCTAAAAGTCAGATTCTTAACAGGTGCATGTTTATCAATAATTGGAAGAAGCAATTTCATAAATTCATCAGGTGCAGTGTTTGGAAGCTCCTCATCAATCACATCAGACCAACAAATATGTATTACCTCATCCACATAAGAGTCACAGCAAAATATTTTGTATGATCTCTTATACACTATTTTAGGCTTAGCTGTTGGAACTTTGGCTCTCCTGGATATAGCCACTATATTGTGATCACTGATTCCAATTGGTAAGGATACAGCTTTAGAAAAAAGTTATACAATATTAGTAAAAATGTGATCAATACAGGTGGATGAACTTGTTCCCGTTGTGTTTCTAAACACACTGGTAGGTTGATTAATAACCTGAACCAGATTACAGGCACTGGTTACAGTAAGAAGCTTCCTCTTGAGCAGACAGCTTGATGAAAACCAGTCAAAATTCAGGTCCCCAAGAAAGTAGACATCTCTGTTCACATCACATACAGTATCAAGCATTTCCATTTCACACATATTATTTAGACTGACTGTTAGCACTTGGTGGCCTATAGAAACACCCCAAAAGAAAAGGCTTTAGATCCTGCAACCACACTTCAATAAGACTTGACATAAGATCTTCTCTAAGTATGACATGGAATTGGCTCTGAATATATACAGCAACACTTGGTTCGCGGACCATAGGTTGAAAACTACTTGGTGTGGACAGTACGGCTAACAGCCCTAAGAATGTTTCTACAGCCCAGGAGAAGGCAGAGAGAGTGAGAGAGAGGGAGCAGCACTAACGAGAGCCTAATCTTCTGAATCCTGTGAAATCCAGCCTCTCAGACCATTACCCCATATTCACAGATAATGATAGAGAGAAAAACCTCCCTCCACTCTCTGCTCAGCCTAATCATCAGATGTTTTTTCCATTGTTATTTCATTATTTCCTATGCCGCTTATATCCCTTTTATAATCCGTCTTTAATGAAACATAAATGCTTACGAGTTTGACTTGAAACTAACGGATTGAGGTAAAGGGTGTTGGAATTGAAAGTATCAAATGGGCATTGATTCAAACATGGAGGACGCGATAATGAGGATCCTAGACATTTAAGAAGCATTCCTATTCGGCCATTGCACTTCAACCAACATGTGGCAGTTTATCTGACCACTGTGGATAGGGTAGAGTAGGTTCAGGAGCATGTCTCACATGCTCTACCTGCTCTTTCTCCCTGTAGCCAATTACATTGGAGCGGTTTCCTTGAGACAAACAGTTCAACCCTGCATCCTAATATGCCATTGATGTCCTCTGCAGGAGGTCTGAAAAATGGGCATTTGACTGACCTTCGGGGAGAGAGGAGTCTGACAGTGACAAACGTTGCCGCAATAGGATTTGAAGGAATACAAAGTCTTTTAGCATGTCTATCACCTCTAAATCACCTCTAAATCACCTCTAAACCTAAATATATTTTAAAGTGGGAAACACAAACCCTGTTCACTGTTACCTGTTGCACATTGTAAGGTTAGATGTCCTTTCCATTAGAAGTATTGTTCATGGTCCCCCCCTATCTCCCCCCCCCCTCTCTCTCTCTCACGCTCTCTCTTTCCCTCTCTCTGATAGACCATAGAAAGGGTTAAGCGGGTCCATTGCCATCACACCAGAGGAGGCTGCTGAGGGAAGGACGGCTCATAATAATGACTGTAACGGCACTAATGGAATGGCATCAAACACATGTCAGCTGACATCATATACATTCTTCAGGCGAAACCTGTCTGTGAAAATGTCTGTAAAATGTCATCAACTGACCCGCAGTGAGTCTATATTGCTCTGTCTCATTCAACAGCCACCTTAATTAAACATCTGTGAGAAAGAGAAAATATCCTCACACTCACCGCAGACAAGTTCTACTTGATATCACTGGCTCAAATCCAGCCAGGCATACCCACCTAGACACATTAGAAGAACAGGTGTTATTACAATGAGCTCTGATCTATATGCTAGCTGACAGTAGGTGTGATTGCAATGCCTAAGTAGATGTGTGCCATTATAGATCAGTGACAGGGTGTTGGTCACACTGTGCAACTAAGAACAAGCTGCTTCTTATTAGTCTGATTGAGTGAATGATGACCAGGATTGATTGATGGTTCATTATGTAACAGGTGGGTCCAATCCTGAATGTTGATTGGTTAAAACTGCATTCCAGTTGGTGTCTATTCAACAAGTTACCACTGGCTAAATCTATGTTGATAAAATGCCTATTTACTCTGTTCCCTCTGACTGCGAAATCCACTGTCTCATCAGCCCAGCCAGGCAATTTATTAACTTGATCTCCACTATAGAGGGCTTGCAGCTGGTGGCCATGTTGGAAGAGCGCCACATGAATTCTTCTGACAACAACATCCGAGTGGCTACCCCAAACTGCATGATAAGAGTGCCTAAAACTATTTGATTCATCACCTCAGTCATTTTCTGTAGAGTATTTGGCTGCTCTAACAAGACAGGAAATGCCCTGCAGTCATGAAACAACATCGGTGACACCAAGATAAAACTCAAGAACATTCAGAAAAGCAAAGAAACTTTTTTGCCCGTCAAGACCTGATCCCAGACAGTAACGGGTCTGCTACGATCATTTCATCACTTGCAAGTCAAGTCTGATTGATCTCGAGCTTAGTTTAGCTGTTATGGTATCCAGGTGTTAAAAACAACACTAAGTTAGCCAAAATTAGCTCGCTAGATAGCTTGTAGTCTAGCAATTAGCATGTGTCGCATGAGTTTTGGTATTTGGTATTTTATTAGGATCCCCGTTAGTTGTTACAAAAGCAGCAGCTACTCTTCCTGGGGTTCAACACAAAACATGAAACATAATACAGAATTACATAATACAGAACATCATTAGACAAGAACAGCTCAAGGACAGAACTACATAAATTTTTTTAAAAGGCGCATGTAGCCTCATATGAGAGGCTAATAATGAGTTAAACGTTTTGGGAATGCTATTTTTCAGCATAAAAATACGCTTTTATAACAAAGGATTGCACGCCTCTATCATCACATTTGCAGACTAACTTAAACCTACTATTCCTAATGTGATGAGTAGATTAGATAGTGATAATTTAGGCTTTTAATAAGCACGTAGTGGCATAGGTTTATAGATTTACATTTACATTTAAGTCATTTAGCAGACGCTCTTATCCAGAGCGACTTACAAATTGGTGCTTTCACCTTATGACATCCAGTGGAACAGCCACTTTACAATAGTGCATCTATGTCTTTTAAGGGGGTGAGAAGGATTACTTTATCCTATCCTAGGTATTCCTTAAATAGGTGGGGTTTCAGGTGTCTCCGGAAGGTGGTGATTGACTCCGCTGTCCTGGCGTCGTGAGGGAGTTTGTTCCACCATTGGGGGGCCAGAGCAGCGAACAGTTTTGACTGGGCTGAGCGGGAACTGTACTTCCTCAGTGGTAGGGAGGCGAGCAGGCCAGAGGTGGATGAACGCAGTGCCCTTGTTTGGGTGTAGGGCCTGATCAGAGCCTGGAGGTACTGAGGTGCCGTTCCCCTCACAGCTCCGTAGGCAAGCACCATGGTCTTGTAGCGGATGCGAGCTTCAACTGGAAGCCAGTGGAGAGAGCGGAGGAGCGGGGTGACGTGAGAGAACTTGGGAAGGTTGAACACCAGACGGGCTGCGGCGTTCTGGATGAGTTGTAGGGGTTTAATGGCACAGGCAGGGAGCCCAGCCAACAGCGAGTTGCAGTAATCCAGACGGGAGATGACAAGTGCCTGGATTAGGACCTGCGCCGCTTCCTGTGTGAGGCAGGGTCGTACTCTGCGGATGTTGTAGAGCATGAACCTACAGGAACGGGCCACCGCCTTGATGTTAGTTGAGAACGACAGGGTGTTGTCCAGGATCACGCCAAGGTTCTTAGCGCTCTGGGAGGAGGACACGATGGAGTTGTCAACCGTGATGGCGAGATCATGGAACGGGCAGTCCTTCCCCGGGAGGAAGAGCAGCTCCGTCTTGCCGAGGTTCAGCTTGAGGTGGTGATCCGTCATCCACACTGATATGTCTGCCAGACATGCAGAGATGCGATTCGCCACCTGGTCATCAGAGGGGGGAAAGGAGAAGATTAATTGTGTGTCGTCTGCATAGCAATGATAGGAGAGACCATGTGAGGTTATGACAGAGCCAAGTGACTTGGTGTATAGCGAGAATAGGAGAGGGCCTAGAACAGAGCCCTGGGGGACACCAGTGGTGAGAGCGCGTGGTGAGGAGACAGATTCTCGCCACGCGAGGCTATATCAGAGACATTTCCTTTGCATGGGAAACATTTGGCCTTTGATAAACATTTCATGCAATTGTACTACACTTTATATGACTGGATAAATGAGCTAAATCTTTTTTAATACGATGGTAGCCTAGGCCTGCTCTACTGACTCTGACAACAGATCAATAAAAACCACCTTGTCTGGAATGCAACCATGTCATCTAGGCCTATGAAAAAGGGGTCCTGGCTAAAAGGGATTCAGCTATTGTCCAAAGTAATTTTTGTGCATTTTAGCTTGTTTGTCTGGGTCTACAACAAAAGTGTGCTGTTGGGGTACTCAGGGACCGGATTTGGGAACCACTGCTTTAGGCCTATGGCTGCATTGGTGTTGCATGCCACTATCAGCTGCAAAATGGGTTCACATGGCTGATATTCTGGGGAAAAATAGTGACAATCAAATAAAACTAATCGGAGCGCTTATGACTAAACAATATGGTCATTTTCATTTGAGAATAGGACACAGAAACAGACAAATTAGAGACAGATTCCCCTCTTTATTGCAGGATCGTGAGCTGTGATTAATCAACATCAACACTAGTTAATCTTAAATAATAGTTAAGTTAACAATTATGTCACGATCGTTGGAAGCATACTCAGACCAACATGCAGCGTGATCTGGGTTCCACATCTTTTTATTTAAGTAAGTGAACCACACAACAAAAGAATAAACGAAATGTGACGACAATGGAGTGCTAACAGCCATCTACACATAAACAAGATCCCACAAACACAGGTGGGAAAAAGCTACTTAAATATGATCCCCAATTAGAGACCAGATTACCAGCTTCCTCTAATTGGGAATCATACAAAATCACCAACATAGAAAAACAAAACTAGAAACCCACATAGAAATAATAAACTAGACTAACCCCCAGTCACGCCCTGACCTACTCTATCATAGAAAATAAGAGCTCTCTATGGTCAGGACGTGACAAATTAAAACAAGTTTAAACACTTAACTTCAAATAATCAACATTGTAATATAAGTATACAAGTATGCTAACTCAGATGGAGCGACAGGTAGCCTAGCGGTTAGAGCGTTGGCCTAGTAACCGGAAGGTTGCAAGTTCAAACCTCCGAGCTGACAAGGTACAAATCTGTCGTTCTGCCCCTGAACAGGCAGTTAACCCACTGTTCCTAAGCCGTCATTGAAAATAAGAATTTGTTCTTAACTGACTTGCCTAGTTAAATAAAGGTAAAATAACATTTGAAAAAAGATGTAAAGTTTAGACATTCTAGTAACAAGTAGGCTATTATTACATAAACATAATTTTAGGTGAATAAATAAAAAAGTCAAAACAGGAAGTGTCCAACCTCGCTCCACTGTTCCCTGATCTACTGGGTTAGCAGAGTTATGTTTCAGCCCAGCAATAGCTTACTTTATTAACTAATTAGGTTTGATACATTGAATCAGGTGAGTTAGTATTGGGCTGGAACAGAAGCCTGCACACCCAGAGTGGTTGGTCTGCTCCAGTAGTAATACGTTTCCACATTGTGTGACTACATTGTGAATACATTGTGTGACTTTTAAACTGTATTTTTTGTTGACGAAATGTGCCAACATCCATCGTATACAAGGATGTATGTACCCTTATTCTCTTGGGACCTCTTCATCTGCAGACAGGGTTTGACAGCTCTCAGTATCTGAGGACAGAAAACATCACTTAGAAACAGGCTGCATTATACTCAAGTTAGACAGCCCTGAATATTATGTTGCTATATCTCTCTGTACACAGTTTTTCTCACTAGGGACTAGTTTCATAAGAGAATAGTTTCATAATGTCCTCCGACAACGTTACCTGCCCTACCCAGAGTAGCCTACTTTCGCTTCTCTGACAGCTGGAACTGCAAGCTTATTCTTTCACCCTCTTCCATGGCTGTTTGCTAGCTACCTATCAACCTAGCTAGCTAGTTACAAATGCATTTGGAGCTACTACGATAAATTCATCAACATAGTTAATAACTAGTTAATAGGAAATTAGCATGCTGGTGATATTAAATTATTGTAGCTAGCTAGGTACACAGTCCAGCGGGACCACTGTCAACAACTTCCGGTGAAATTGGAGTGTGTGCAATTCAAATAAATGATCATAAACATTATGGATATTAAAAATCTAGGTACATACAAGTGTCTTATATCACTTAAAAGCTTAAATTCTTGTAAATCCAACTGCAATGTCCGATTCACAATAGGCTTTACAGCAAAAGCATGCCATGCGATTGTTTGAGGACGGTGCCCCACATCAAAATATTTTTCAACCAGCACAGGTTTCATAAATTCACAAATATCAACTAAATATTCGCTAACTTTTTTTTGCAATCCAAAGGGTCCCAGCTACAACATGTAGTGTTGTTTGGTTAGATAAAATCCTTCTTTATATACCCAAAAAGTAAATTTAGTTGGAACCATCGATTTGAGTAATCCACTCTTTCAACATGCAGAGAAAGGAATCCGAAAAACTACACGTAAACTTTGCTTCAAAATACATTTCTATTTAAGCCTCAGGTACCCTAAAATGTAATTAAACTATAATATTTCATACGGAAAGAAGAATGTTCAGCAGGAAAGCAAAATTAGCAGATGCGCGTCCTCTTCGTCGCGCGCTCAAACACGGATTTCCAAACTGGTGTCGTACTAAAATAGATATTTCTTCTTCATTATTCAAGTTACAAGCCTGAAACCTTTAACAAAGACTGCTGACATCTAGTGGAAGCCGCTATGGAAGCCATAGCTTTCCATTGTAAGAGCATGGCCTCTCAAAAACAAAATAATTCTGGTTGTTTTTTCTTTGGATTGTCTCCTACCATATCAATTGTGTTATAGTCTCATACATTAGTTTAACATTTCTACAAACCTCAAAGTGTTTTCTATCCAATGGTACCAATTATATGCATATCATGGCTTCTGGGCCTGAGTAACAGGCAGTCTACTTTGGGCATGTCAAGCAGGAGGAAATTGAGAAAAAAGGACCCTAGCCTGAAGAAGTTCTAACTAACGAACATTACGTTAGCAGCTCATTTGAGTTAGCCTGCACACTAAGTGTCTGTAGCAAGCTAGCTAATAATACATCATTTTTGATCACTTTCATCATATACAGTACCAGTCAAAAGTTTGAACATACCTACTCACTCAAGCTCTTATCTTTATTTTTACTATTTTCTACATTATAGAATAATAATGAAGACATCAAAACAATGAAATAACACATTTGGAAGGATGTAGTATCCCAAAAAGTGTTAAACAAATCAATATATATTTTATATATGAGATTCTTCAAAGTAGCCACCCTTTGCCTTGATGACAGCTTTGCACACTCTTGGCATTCTCTCAACCAACTTCACCTGGAATACTTTACCAACAGTCTTGAAGAACTTCACACATATGCTGAGCACTTGTTGGCTGCTTTTCCTTGACTCTGCGGTCTAACTCATCCCAAATCATCTCAATTGGGTTGAGGTTGGGTGATTGTGGAGGCCAGGTCATCTGATGCAGCACTCCATCACTCTCCTTCTTGGTCAAATAGCCCTTACACAGCCTAGAGGTGTGTTGGGTCATTGTCCTGTAGGAAAACAAATGATAGTCCCACTAAGCGCAAATCACGTTGGGAACCACACATGCAGAGATCATCCCTTCTCAAATTTGGACTCATCAGACCAAAGGACAGATTTCCACCGGTCTAATGTCCATTGCTCGTGTTTCTTGGCCCAAGCAAGTCTCTTCTTCTCATTGGTGTCCTTTAGTAGTGGTTTCTTTGCAGGATTTCGACCATGAAGGCCTGATTCACACAGTCTCCTCTGAACAGTTGATGTTGTGATGTGTCTGTTACTTGAACTCTGTGAAGCATTTATTTGGGTTGCAATTTCTGAGGCTGGTAACTCGAATGAATTTATCCTCTGCAGCAGAGGAACTCTGGGTCTTTCTTTCCACTGGCGGTCCTCATGAGAGCCAGTTTCATCATAGTGCTTGATGGTTTTTGCGACTGCACTTGAAGAAAGTGACACCTTCAAGTCTTAAAGTAATGATGGGATTGTAATTTGTCTTTGCTAATTTGAGCTGTTCTTGCCATAATATGTACTTGGTCTTAGGGCTATCTTCTGTATACCACCCCTACAACACAACTGATTGGCTCAAACGCATTAAGAAGGAAATACATTGCACAAATGAACTTTTAACAAGGAACACCTGTCAATTGAAATGCATTCCAGGTGATTACCTCATGAAGATGGTTGAGAGAATGCCAAGAGTGTGCAACGCTTTCTTTAAGCCAAAGGGTGGCTACTTTGAAGATGTCAAATATAAAATATATTTTGATTTAACACTTTTTTGGATACTACATCATTCTAAATGTGTTATTTCATTGTAAGTAACCAACACTTTTTTGGTTACTACATGATTTCATATGTGTTATTTTATAGTTGTGATTGTGTTCACTTTTATTTTACAATGTAAAAAATAGTAAAACTAAAGAAAAACCCTTGAATTAGTAGGTGTGTCCAAACTTTTGACCGGTACTGTATTCACTTACTTGAATAGGTTCGCCCACTGCCTCTGTTTTCTGGGTCCTTAGAAAAACTAAATCATTGGAAATCTTCCTGAAATTTCAGGTGGTAGCAAAACGCAGCCCGCCAATCTGGAAGATTGGAGGACTTTCAACAGACTGAGTTTGGTTTTCCAACATGGAGCTTGGTGCAGCTGCTAGGTGATTTGTGATGCAACTTCAAGCCCTCTATAAAATCATCTAGATGTTATATCCCATTTCTTTTAGACTAGCATTGACTAGATTTGTATAAACCCTGCTGTCTGTCTCTCCAACATTTGCAACATTTGTTTCAATATTGAAATTCAGCTGTGCGATAGAAATGAACTTGTCAGGAGTTATTTGGACTAAACGACTGGGTCATATCCACAGATACAGAACAAAAATACTACTGTGAGTGTCCATTGGGCACTGGTTGAGTCAGCGTTGTTTCCACGCCATTTCAATGAGATTACGTTGTACCTATGTGGAATAGACGTTGAATTGACATCTCTGTGTGTGGCTAGTTTGGCCTGCACCAGTCAAAACTTCAATCTGTCAGACGACGGAAAGGATAAGGTGCACAAACAATGATTTGAGGGGATGTGATAATCTTTTCCCGTCCAATTTTGAAAGCGTAAGAGGAAACAGGCCCATTACCTGTCTGAGATGCCCAGAGTGTGTTCAGTTTGAGAGGATCATCCAGAGGCTGACCTGTATTCGGCTCTCCTGATAGCTACTAAAATAGAAAGACACAATAAAACATTTTCAAAACTCTGAAAAATCATACTGAACTTTTCATTTTATGAAGTAGACCAGGCAGCTGCCTGTTCCGTACGGTGTCGTATACCGTATACCATATACCGTATACCATATACTGTATACCGTATACCATATACCGTATACCGTATACCATATACCATATACCATATACTGTATACCATATACCATATACCTGCTCGTTTCAAATCATTCATGACTGAGTTAAAAGATAAACAACTTCAGTAAAAATGTTATACTTTTTCATCTATGCTATTATTCTGCTATGCTATTATAGAGCCATTAGTTTCTGTGGAACATTAGAAGCTTTTGTACACAGTGTGAGTAATGAATAGCGATGGAGAGTGCAAATGTCACTAGCAGTCTAGACTGTTTGTCAGAGAGAACCAGCTACACTTTGTATTGTCAAAGGTGGATCTTTCTAAGCTTTATTTCTGTAAACCAACTATTTTCTCAGTTTTTTCCTCTCATAAAATGTGCTAAAAAATGTATGTGAAAAACAACTCACTAAAGCTGTGTTAAGATTAAAACCGTCTATAGAGATCAGATGTATTTCTCTGTTTCTGTTTAAAATCTGCACTTTGATTTGATGTGTTTTCTGTCTGGTCACCACAAAGGGCCAAATGCTATGGAAATAATCTTCATTCATCCTCTCAGAGAAAGTGAGTGTGTGAGAGAGAGAGAGAGAGAGAGAGAGAGAGAGAGAGAGAGAGAGAGAGAGAGAGAGAGAAAGAGAGAGACAGGAGCAAATATCGCATTAATGAGAGCTCCTTTATAAAGAAAGATTACAGTTTTGAAACTCCAGTAAAAGTGCTGTAACTGCAGTAAAAGTGCTGTAACTGCAGTGAAAGTGCTGTAACTGCAGTAAAAGTGCTGTAACTGCAGTGAAAGTGCTGTAAATGCAGTAAAAGTGCTGTAACTGCAGTAAAAGTGCTGTAACTGCAGTGAAAGTGCTGTAACTGCAGTAAAAGTGCTGTAACTGCAGTAAAAGTGCTGTAACTGCAGTAAAGTGCTGTAACTGCAGTAAAAGTGCTGTAACTGCAGTCGACTGTGGTATTTTGGACGCAGTAATTGCAGATTAACTGCAGTTATATTGCACTCTGTCTGCAATCTTTTTTAGTAAAGGATCACAGATATCCCTCCTCTCAAACGAGAAGACAGTGTCTGGAGATGTGTAGAAGACAGTGTAGAAGACAGTGTATGGAGATGTGTAGAAGACAGTGTAGAAGACAGTGTATGGCAGTGGAGTGTCCTCAGAGGAGGAAGGGGAGGACCATCCTCCTCAGTGAATTTCATAAAAATTAAAATAATTAAACATTTAAAAAGTAGATCAAACTTTTACTAAATATATTCACGTTACCAAATAAATTAATCAAACGCACTGCTTTGCAATGAAGGTATATTGTAGCCTCAATAGCACTCTGTAGGGTAGCACCATGGTGTAGCCAGAGGATAGCTAGTTTCTGTCCTGCTGTGGGTACATTGACTTCAATACAAAACCTAGGAGGCTCACAGTTCTCACCCCCTTCCATAAACTTACAAAGTAATTATGACAACTTCTGGAGGACATCTTCCAACCTATCAGAGCTCTTGCAGCATTAAATACCTTTATCCACCCAATCAAAGGATCAGAGAATGAATCTAGTACTGAAAGCAAAATATACTGCTAGCTAGCACTGCAATTGTTTTTATTTTTAATTTAACTAGACAAGTCAGTTCAGAAAAATTCATATTTACAATGATGCCAAACCATAACCCGGTGATGCTGGGCCAATTGTGTGCCACCCTATGAGACTCCCAATCACGTCTGGTTGTGATACAGCCTGGAATTGAGGGTCTGTAGTGACGCCTCTAACGCAGTGTTTTAGACCACTGCGCCACTTGGGAGCCCCCCAAAAATGTGGTGAGTAGTCGACTAAAAGAGAAAGATGGTAGTTGAACAGTTTTGAACAAATTAATTTCTTCATAAATGAAAGAGAAGCAAGACAGAGGGAGCTAGCTATATTTCTTTGTATTTTTTTATTTCACTAGTTTAACTTAATCAAATACCCGGCTCAAAAAGAGAGGGAAGCAATGTTAGTTAGCTGGCTATGGCTAACCAACACTGGAACTACTGTACTGTAGGACGTTTACTAATGTGTTAGTTCTCGTAGGTATGTTGACTATGACATTAGCTAATATGGTGACAACGATGTAGACTTTGTGTAGAGTTTAGCGGTTATGATGTGAAGGTTTGGCTTGGAAAGGTTTTTCCACCTGGTCACAGACAGCTGATGTGTTTTGCAATGAAGTCCACAAGTGAAGGAAAAGGGTGAGAGGAAGAGTGTGTAGATGCCAGAAGGATTTATACATCGGGGTGTATTCATTCCGCTGCTTCTGTTGAAAAACCTTTCTTAAACGGAAGCAAATGGAACAAAACGGGGATAAACATACCTGAATTTGTCCAATTAGAAACACTTGTTTGCAACTTTTGGACTAATGATTAGCTAGATGCAGGCAAGAGTGTGCAAGAAGGTATTGAATGTGTCAATGTCTGTCACCTTGATTACACAAATTTATTTTGACCTATGCACCTGCGTTGAAAACTTTCATTCATAGGCTAGGTTGTCGCAACCTCCTGATGGGTAGAGGAAAAATTTGAGCATCATGAAGTAGCCTAAACCTATCGATGCTGCATTGAGCTGGGTGAATGAAATATTAATGACAGTCATCCAATATGCTGTAACAGAAATAAGGCCATGCTCATAAAAAAAATTGTCCTCATCTTAAACGGCCTCATCTTAATCGGTGTATGGTGGTATATAAGAAGTAAGAAATTATGTTTTGCTCCCTCAGATCTTCAGCTCCCAAGACAGTAATGATCTATGCATGTCCATTACCACATCAGCTCAGACTAAAAGCTCAACATCTCTGTCCAGAGTCACTGGTTAGAAACAAGAGAACTCTGAAGCTGATCTCCCTACTAAACAGAGAAATTCTATGCTAATCACAATAACAAGTTGGACAAGTGTAATTTCAAAACACCAATAAAACTTGACCCCCAATGACACACCATTGAATGGATTATGCAAAATTGAATACATATTTTAAAGGTGTATACAGACATTTCCTGTGCAGTGTGTAATGTGCCAAGCTGTTTTCCCTGCAGTTGCCCTGGGGGATCTCATAACCCACACTAAGCAGGGTTGTGATGCATGTCTGCCCATACTCTGTTGTAATTAATTCCAGTCCTTTTGGCTTTCTTTCTCCTCCATTAATCTGCAAATTTAATTAAGGCCCCACTTGCTTTTGTGGTGCAGGGAGAGAGACACCTACAGTATGGTGCAGGGAGAGAAATAACTACAGTATGGTACAGGGATAGAGAGAGAGACCTACAGTATGGTGCAGGGAGAGAGAGAGACCTACAGTATGGTGCAGGGAGAGAGAGACACCTACAGTATGGTGCAGGGAGAGAGAGACACCTACAGTATGGTGCAAGGAGAGAGACCTACAGTATGGTGCAGGGAGAGAGAGCAAGAGACCTACAGTATGGTGCAGGGAGAGAGAGACCTACAGTATGGTGCAGAGAGAGAGACACTTACAGTATCGTGCAGGGAGAGAGAGACCTACAGTATGGTGCATAGAAAAACATCACAGTATGGTGCAGGTAGAGACATGCCTCCAATCTGGTGCAGAGAGAGACATACAGTATGGCGCAGGGAGAGACACACCTACAGTCAGGTGCAGAGAGAGACATACAGTATGGTGCAGGGAGAGAGACATACAGTATGGTGCAGGGAGAGAGAGACCTACAGTATGGTGCAGGGAGAGAGAGCAAGAGACATACAGTATGGTGCAGTAAGAGAGAGCAAGAGACCTACAGTATGGTGCAGGGAGAGAGAGACCTACAGTATGGTGCAGAGAGAAACACCTACAGTCTGGTGCAGGGAGAGAGAGACCTACAGTATGGTGCAGGGAGAGAGAGACCTACAGTATGGTGCAGTGAGAGAGAGCAAGAGACCTACAGTATGGTGCAGGGAGAGAGAGACCTACAGTATGGTGCAGGGAGAGAGAGCGAAAGACCTACAGTATGGTGCAGGGAGAGAGAGCAAGAGACCTACAGTATGGTGCAGTGAGAGAGAGCAAGAGACCTACAGTATGGTGCAGGGAGAGAGAGCAAGAGACCTACAGTATGGTGCAGGGAGAGAGAGACCTACAGTATGGTGCAGAGAGAGAGACCTACAGTATGGTGCAGGGAGAGAGACACCTCCCGTCTGGTGCAGGGAGAGACACACCTCCAGTCTGGTGCAGAGAGAGACATACAGTATGGTGCAGAGAGAGACCTACAGTATGGTGCAGGGAGAGAGAAACAGTATGGTGCATAGAGAAACATCTACAGTCTGGTGCAGGGAGAGAGAGACCTACAGTATGGTGCAGAGAGAGAGACCTACAGTATGGTGCAGGGAGAGAGACACCTCCATTCTGGTGCAGAGAGAGACATACAGTATGGTGCAGGGAGAGAGACACCTCCAGTCTGGTGCAGAGAGAGACATACAGTATGGTGCAGGGAGAGACACACCTCCAGTCTGGTGCAGAGAGAGACCTACAGTATGGTGCAGAGAGAGAGACCTACAGTATGGTGCAGGGAGAGAGACACCTCCAGTCTGGTGCAGAGAGAGACATACTGTATGGTGCAGGGAGAGACACACCTCCAGTCTGGTGCAGAGAGAGACATACAGTATGGTGCAGGGAGAGACACACCTCCAGTCTGGTGCAGAGAGAGACATACAGTATGGTGCAGAGAGAGACCTACAGTATTGTGCAGAGCGAGAGACATACAGTATGGTGTAGGGAGAGACCTACACTATGGTGCAGAGAGAGAGACATACAGTATGGTGCAGGGAGAGAGACCTACAGTATGGTGCAGAGAGAAACACCTACAGTCTGGTGCAGGGAGAGAGAGACCTACAGTATGGTGCAGGGAGAGAGAGACCTACAGTATGGTGCAGGGAGAGAGAGCGAAATACCTACAGTATGGTACAGGGAGAGAGAGACCTACAGTATGGTGCAGGGAGAGAGAGACCTACAGTATGGTGCAGGGAGAGAGAGCGAAAGACCTACAGTATGGTGCAGTGAGAGAGAGCAAGAGACCTACAGTATGGTGCAGGGAGAGAGAGCAGGAGACCTACAGTATGGTGCAGTGAGAGAGAGCAAGAGACCTACAACATGGTGCAGGAAGAGAGAGCAAGAGACCTACAGTATGGTGCAGGGAGAGAGAGAGACCTACAGTATGGTGCAGAGAGAAACACCTACAGTCTGGTGCAGGGAGAGAGAGACCTACAGTATGGTGCAGAGAGAGAGACCTACAGTATGGTGCAGGGAGAGAGACACCTCCCGTCTGGTGCAGAGAGAGACATACAGTATGGTGCAGAGAGAGACATACAGCATGGTGCAGGGAGAGACACACCTCCAGTCTGGTGCAGAGAGAGACCTACAGTATGGTGCAGAGAGAGACCTACAGTATGGTGCAGAGAGAGACCTACAGTATGGTGCAGGGAGAGAGAAACAGTATGGTGCATAGAGAAACATCTACAGTCTGGTGCAGGGAGAGAGAGACCTACAGTATGGTGCAGAGAGAGAGACCTACAGTATGGTGCAGGGAGAGAGACACCTCCCGTCTGGTGCAGAGAGAGACATACAGCATGGTGCAGGGAGAGACACACCTCCAGTCTGGTGCAGAGAGAGACATACAGTATGGTGCAGAGAGAGACCTACAGTATGGTGCAGGGAGAGAGAAACAGTATGGTGCATAGAGAAACATCTACAGTCTGGTGCAGGGAGAGAGAGACCTACAGTATGGTGCAGAGAGAGAGAGACCTACAGTATGGTGCAGGGAGAGAGACACCTCCATTCTGGTGCAGAGAGAGACATACAGTATGGTGCAGGGAGAGAGACACCTCCAGTCTGGTGCAGAGAGAGACATACAGTATGGTGCAGGGAGAGACACACCTCCAGTCTGGTGCAGAGAGAGACCTACAGTATGGTGCAGAGAGAGAGACCTACAGTATGGTGCAGGGAGAGAGACACCTCCAGTCTGGTGCAGAGAGAGACATACAGTATGGTGCAGAGAGAGACCTACAGTATTGTGCAGAGCGAGAGACATACAGTATGGTGTAGGGAGAGACCTACACTATGGTGCAGAGAGAGAGACATACAGTATGGTGCAGGGAGAGAGACCTACAGTATGGTGCAGAGAGAAACACCTACAGTCTGGTGCAGGGAGAGAGAGACCTACAGTATGGTGCAGGGAGAGAGAGCAAGAGACCTACAGTATGGTGCAGTGAGAGAGAGCAAGAGACCTACAGTATGGTGCAGGGAGCGAGAGCAAGAGACCTACAGTATGGTGCAGGGAGAGAGAGACCTACAGTATGGTGCAGAGAGAAACACCTACAGTCTGGTGCAGGGAGAGAGAGACCTACAGTATGGTGCAGAGAGAGAGACCTACAGTATGGTGCAGGGAGAGAGACACCTCCCGTCTGGTGCAGAGAGAGACATACAGTATGGTGCAGGGAGAGACAGTATGGTGCAGGGAGAGAACACCTCCAGTCTGGTGCAGAGAGAGACATACAGTATGGTGCAGGGAGAGACACACCTCCAGTCTGGTGCAGAGAGAGACATACAGTATGGTGCTGAGAGAGACCTACAGTATTGTGCAGAGCGAGAGACATACAGTATGGTGTAGGGAGAGACCTCCACACTATGGTGAAGAGAGAGACATACAGTATGGTGCAGGGAGAGTGAGAGACCTACAGTATGGTGTAGGGAGAGACCTACAGTATGGTGCAGAGAGAGACATACAGTATGGTGCAAGGAGAGTGAGTGACCTACAGTATGGTGCAGGGAGAGACATACAGTATGGGGCAGAGAGAGATCTACAGTATGGTGCAGGGAGAGAGAAACAGTATGGTGCATAGAGAAACATCTACAGTCTGGTGCAGGGAGAGAGAGACCTACAGTATGGTGCAGAGAGAGAGACCTACAGTATGGTGCAGGGAGAGAGACACCTCCAGTCTGGTGCAGAGAGAGACATACAGTATGGTGCAGGGAGAGAGACACCTCCAGTCTGGTGCAGAGAGAGACATACAGTATGGTGCAGGGAGAGACACACCTCCAGTCTGGTGCAGAGAGAGACCTACAGTATGGTGCAGAGAGAGAGACCTACAGTATGGTGCAGGGAGAGAGACACCTCCAGTCTGGTGCAGAGAGAGACATACAGTATGGTGCAGGGAGAGACACACCTCCAGTCTGGTGCAGAGAGAGACATACAGTATGGTGCAGGGAGAGACACACCTCCAGTCTGGTGCAGAGAGAGACATACAGTATGGTGCTGAGAGAGACCTACAGTATTGTGCAGAGCGAGAGACATACAGTATGGTGTAGGGAGAGACCTACACTATGGTGAAGAGAGAGAGACATACAGTATGGTGCAGGGAGAGTGAGAGACCTACAGTATGGTGTAGGGAGAGACCTACAGTATGGTGCAGAGAGAGACATACAGTATGGTGCAAGGAGAGTGAGTGACCTACAGTATGGTGCAGGGAGAGACATACAGTATGGGGCAGAGAGAGATCTACAGTATGGTGCAGGGAGAGAGAAACAGTATGGTGCATAGAGAAACATCTACAGTCTGGTGCAGGGAGAGAGAGACCTACAGTATGGTGCAGAGAGAGAGAGACCTACAGTATGGTGCAGGGAGAGAGACACCTCCAGTCTGGTGCAGAGAGATACATACAGTATGGTGCAGGGAGAGAGACACCTCCAGTCTGGTGCAGAGAGAGACATACAGTATGGTGCAGGGAGAGACACACCTCCAGTCTGGTGCAGAGAGAGACCTACAGTATGGTGCAGAGAGAGAGACCTACAGTATGGTGCAGGGAGAGAGACACCTCCAGTCTGGTGCAGAGAGAGACATACAGTATGGTGCAGGGAGAGACACACCTCCAGTCTGGTGCAGAGAGAGACATACAGTATGGTGCAGAGAGAGACCTACAGTATTGTGCAGAGCGAGAGACATACAGTATGCTGTAGGGAGAGACCTACACTATGGTGCAGAGAGAGAGACATACAGTATGGTGCAAGGATAGTGAGAGACCTACAGTGTGGTGCAGGGAGAGACCTACAGTAGGGTGCAGGGAGAGTGAGAGACCTACAGTATGGTGCAGGGAGAGAGACCTATTGTGCAGTGAGAGAGACCTTTGGAACCGTTTTGCTGGAGCTGTACGGTTTGATGGTTGCTGTCAACATCAGACTTTTGGAGTGATGGGAATGCTTGGCAAAGCAGAAAGTTGGACAAACAAACAGGCTGCTGGAGGTCATCCAAAAATGTAACTCCTCCTCCGTTCCATCCATCTCCATCTATTCCTCCTCCTCTCTTTCATGGGTGTCTATCTCTCGCTGGTGTATTTCAACCTCTCTTTCACTTCATCTGTATCAGACAATTAATTGTTAGTGTCTCACCCCCATCTTACCTTTTTCTCTCCTCTCAACAGAACATGCTGTATTCTCTGGGATGTCGTTGGGTGGTCAGCACAAACATAATAATGATTAGAAAACCAAACATAACCTGTTGCATCACTAATATTATTTCCACGCTTGTAAGGGAAAATGTCATTCAAGAACACAAACAAATCTAACATGAATATAAATGATTGCGGTAAAGAAATCCGATCGTTCAGCAATCAGCATAATGAATTGCGTAAAAAATATTCACATTTTATTTATATTCTCCACAAAAGTATGCAGTCACAGCACAGATGTGAAATGTGTATTAACAACACAAACAGGGGAGAAAACATACCCAGAATCTTTAACAGAGTTTTAGCATTGTAACAGTGGTTGGATATTGAATGAGGCATATATGTAGTTATATGTAGAGTCATATTAACTGGTGACCAGCTTCGGTACACTATATTCACTAAGTCTAGTATATAAATAACTGCAGGCAATATGGTTTCCTTTTAAAAGATAGTTAATTAAGAGAGGTGAAAAAGCGGTCAGAGATGAATTTATTTGAAATGAAAGAACAAAGTTAATCTGTGAGTATTATGCACAGTTATTCACTCGGTCCTTAGAAATATGTTCACTAACAAAGTAGTTGAAATAAAAACGGACCACAGTAGGAGGAAACAATAAGAGAGCGCTTTCTTCTGAACAACTCCGACGCTTTATAAATAAACACATTATATTTAGCTCGTTTGACACATGTGACAAGGCTAGAGAACAGGGATACCATTTAGAAATGTTGTCCACAGTTATGAACGAAAGGTGTCAAAGTGTCTTTAAAAAATGCTGTGCCATATTTAGAGTAAAAAAAATACATACTATGCCAGACAATGAAGATTAAAATAGTCTTTGTGAATACTGAGACTGTAGCATTGTGTAGTTTGGCTGGTGGCTATACAAAGATGGGTGGTTGAGGACTAGCAGTCTAGTCCTCCTGGAGGTGAGGGGGAGTCTAGTCCTCCTCCAAGGGGTGAGGGGGAGTCTAGTCCTCCTAGGGGTGAGGGGGAGTCTAGTCCTCCAAGGGGTGAGGGGGAGTCTAGTCCTCCTAGGGGTGAGGGGGAGTCTAGTCCTCCTAGGGTGAGGGGGGTGAGGGGGAGTCTAGTCCTCCAAGGGGTGAGGGGGACAGTCTAGCAGTCTAGTCCTCCTAGGGGTGAGGGGGAGTCTAGTCCTCCTAGGGGTGAGGGGGATAGTCTTGCAGTCTAATCCTCCTGGAGGTGAGGGGGAGTCTAGTCCTCCTAGGGGTGAGGTGGCGTCTAGTCCTCCTAGGGGTGAGGTGGAGTCTAGTCCTCCTAGGGGTGAGGGGAGTCTAGTCCTCCTAGGGGTGAGGGGGAGTCTAGTCCTCCTAGGGGTGAGGGGGAGTCTAGTCCTCCTAGGGGTGAGGGGGAGTCTAGTTCTCCTGGGGGTGAGGGGGAGTCTAGTCCTCCTAGGGGTGAGGGGGAGTCTAGTCCTCCTAGGGGTGAAGGGGAATCTAGTCCTCCTAGGGGTGAGGGGGAGTCTAGTCCTCCAAGGGGTGAGGGGGGACAGTCTAGCATTCTAGTCCTCCTAGGGGTGAGGGGGAGTCTAGTCCTCCTAGGGGTGAGGGTGGACAGTCTAGCAGTCTAATCCTCCTGGGAGTAGTCTAGCAGTCCAGCCCCTCACCCCCATGAGGACTAAAGGCAGATTCAGAGGAAGCTAGACTCAGAGGGACCAGACAGACAGCTGTTGTTCAGAATCTTCAATACAAACAGCTATGTGGAGCATAGGAAGATATGCAAAAATGATCCACAAGGGTAGGGTCAGGGGTGGGGTTAGGGGTCGGGTCAAGGGTGGGGATAGGATGGTGATGGACATAGGAAGGAAAGCAGGAGGTGGAGTCTATATCAACAGTCCAAAGGTTCATCCTCTTCTATATTTCATCTATACGGTTGGGAAATAGATTGCTTTCCAATTAGCGTAGATATAAAGGAAGGAGACAGGCTGCACCCTATGAGTGATGATGACAATGATTATGGTCAGTTTGGTCTATATGGCACAGTCGTCCTGAGAGGCGGGGCTGAAGGCTGAGCTCCGGAGCGTATCCAGGCAGTTGACGAGGATGAGCGTTCCCGTCAGGTGTTTCCAACGCTTGGTGATGGGGCTCTTCATCTTGTCCAGGCCCATGTGGAGCTCCTGGATCACGTCCCGGTAGCTGTCCCCAATCTGGGCAGCCCACGTCAGTAGGAAGTCATAGGCTGGCTTCCACATGGCCTACACAGGGAGAAAGAGAGAGGTGGCGATTGAAGGGAGCATATTGGACTGACAATAGATCACATGGGAATTGCATGCTGTTTTCTGATGTTTCTATGGTAATAATTAAATAAACTCAGTGACCCTGTGATTAGATTGCCCGCCCTGAGGTTGGAAGTTCGATTCCCGGCCGCTTCATACCAAAGACTGTAAAAATGGGACTCAACGCGTCTCTGCGTCGCACTCAGCATTAAGGATATAGATTGTAAGGCCCTGTGGTAGACTAGCGTCCTATCTGTCCAGGGGGTGTACTTGTACATCAAGCTGCCTCACGCTACAGAAACAGGAGATCGGCTCCTGCTCCTATGAGCTGTTCTAGCTCGCACAAGCAAACGCTCGTGCAAGGTTATTTACTTACTATGGTCATAATGATGTTGTTGGCTTACCCACAGTGCAGCACAGGGAGAGATAAGGACAGAGGATGATGTGGGGTGGTAATTGAAGGGTATACATATTGAAGTGAGGGTGACAATAAAATCACATGGAACTGGCATGTTATGCTCCACCAGTTTAACAGTGGTTATTGTTTTCTGACATTCATAGTATATCAATCTAAAAGTATGTAAAGCACAAAAAGTCTTTAACCATTTCCAGTTCACAGGTCATGTCATTTCCAAAAGCTGTGTGTAGTATTTCAATAATGCCAGATCAGAACCTAGCCTCACCTCGTTGTCCACCACTCCGTTCCTGTCTCTGTGCGGTCCCTCGTATGCATCCAGCTGCAGACGGGACACTTTGGATAGCCTTTCAGCCAGTTCCCGCCACCGCCCAGCCACCTCCACCGCCGTGGTCAGCAGGACAAAGTCCATCACCAGCCTGGCCACCAGGCCCTGGCAGTCCATCTTCAGCAACGCCTGAGGGGGGAAGACAGAGAATGGTTAAAAAAATAAAAACACAAACTGTACATTCTTGCCAGTACAATTCCACGAGAGAGCTGGTCAGGACAGGATGATATACAAAACTCACAGGAACAAACACACACAAGAACACAAGATTAAGAGTTTTGTTTCTTGGATATGCTTCCCATTGTTCCTAAATATCGTCTTTCCCATAATCTCAAATCTGTGTAATTTTCCATAATCTCAAATCTGTGTAATTTTCCATAATCTCAGGTCTGTTATTATTCAGATGTATTCCGGAGGGCCTGACGGGAACAGAGCCTCTACAGCGGTAGGCACCACCTCACCAGGAGGGCTACAGCATTCCAGAGCCATGCAGGCTCCAACTCTCTGGCTCTCTAGGCACCACCTCACCAGGAGGGCTACAGCATTCCAGAGCCATGCAGGCTCCAACTCTCTGGCTCTCTAGGCACCGCCTCACCAGAAGGGCTACAGCATTCCAGAGCCATGCAGGCTCCAACTCTCTGGCTCTCTAGGCACCACCTCACCAGGAGGGCTACAGCATTCCAGAGCCATGCAGGCTCCAACTCTCTGGCTCTCTAGGCACCACCTCACCAGGAGGGCTACAGCATCCAGAGCCATGCAGGCTCCAACTCTCTGGCTCCAGCTAGGTACAGTAGCTGTCTATGCTGCTGGGCTGAGAGGAGGAGAGCGATTCTTGTTTGATTAACTCAGCGATAGGCAGGAGAGCAGACCAGGGGACAATGTGCCAGAATGGAGCACAGCAAACAGCAGAAAACCCATGCTTTTTTTTTACACTACTTCAAATGGAGAAAGAGACTTTTGACTGGCTAGCACTGTGTAAAATGGCCTGTTTCCAAGTGTAAATCAGAGAATATCTTTAATGATAAGAAGTAGAAAAGCAGTATTGAGAAGTCAGAACAAAAACAGTCTTACCAGTCGCCTCTGGAAGGTCATGGATATTTACACACGCTAATAGCCTCTAACAGCTTGTCTATTGTCCTCATATCACGGCCCAGTTCAGCTCAGCAGGCAAACTACTCCAAACATGTATTTAGTAGGTTTATAACCTAGTACATCTATTTTTTTTTCCATGTCTTAACAAGAAGTATAGACTATAAAGTTAATATATGGTATATATGGTTTCTATATTCATACAATCATCAATAAAGGTCTAATATCAAATCAAACTTCAATTAAAACTATTTGAATTACATTTAAAATAGTAACACACTTAAAACAATAACATGAACTTGTGAACATTCATGTGCCTTAATAACAAACTTGTATGCAATCTGTAAATAAGAATAAAATTGTTCAAATTGCGAGTCCAGTTGGTTTAGCCACAGAAAACGAAAGCAACCTTCCCGCTAGCCATGATTGGCTGAGATAATGAGTGGGCTGGACATGCTGAGAGATGAGTTTGGCCATATAGCACGCTTCTGTCTATTTGAGCTGGTCAGTATGTATTGGTACTCCTGTCTAACGCTGCTTTTAACTCAGGTAGTAAAACTGCATACGTGTTGCTTTCCACTTTCTGGAGGACTGAGTTCAGTGGAATTCGAGTATGATAGCTGAGGAGATGGAGAAAGCACCTGTCTCCGGATTACATCTTCAAACTAAGGGCAACCATGGCATCTGCAACTGGAGACGCATCCATCTATAAAAAGGGGTTTAATTTCAAGTTAAAGTGTACTGTTAGCCAACTAACGTTAGCTGGCTGGCTCGCTAGCTAACATTACGTGTATGATCTTATTATACGTATCTCAGAGCCATTTGCTTGGCTAGCTAACATTGAACCTGGTTGGTTAACTACCGGCAGATTCATGCAGGGTAGTAACGTCATGAGTTGGGATTATGGTTCATTGTTCATCTTAACAAAATAACCCACTATGCAAGTAACCGATTCGGGTGCGTTCGTAAATTCAGTCTGGCCAATTAAGAGCACTCTCGTCTGAGTGTGGCAGAGTGCAGAATAACTGAAGAATTTACGAACGCTCAACACCCGTTGAATATGGCCAATGTCAGTAAACGTTGGCAAAAAAAGCATAATTAAATTATTTCCAGCAGCACAGTTACAGTCACCAATGCTCTGGATAACATGAAAACAGCCTAACCATCTCTGCTAGGACAAGTAAAATGGTCAGACTGGGGTGTTCTTTCGTTTGTGTCTGGAAGTAGCTAGTCAATGTTAGCCAGTTAGCTTGGGTGCTTGACTGCCATTGTGAAGTCAGAACGTTTGGCTCAACCCTACTCATCGGCCAGAGCGTCCAGCGTGCTCTCTGAACGGTCCGAGAACGAAACGCTCTGAATTTACGAACTGACAATCTGACAGCACAGCTGCAGTCACCAGCACTCTGGAAAACATAACAGCCTAACCAGCTCTGCTAGGGTGAGTAATGTACAGTGAGCTGTTCTGTCTGGAAGTAGCTAGCAAGTTAGCTTGGGTGCTTGACTGCATTAACATTAATACTAGTTTATTTGAAAATAAAATCTTCTAACTCACGCCAAAATCTTCTGACATAAGAACAGTCCAAAAATAAAAAGGTCAAGAGTCCCGAGTCACAAGAACAAAATACACATTTGATATCAATAGCTATTTTGAATCTGTTTATAACAAAGGTCTTTACAGGGGTGCTTGACTGCTGTTAGTACTGAATGCTCGGATCAACCCTTAAAGAGATGGGTGTGGCTAAAGCTTAAGAAGGTGTGAATGATGCCGAATGTGAGTAGACACAGAAGGGCTCTCCAGTAATAGTACCAAAACATTCAAAGGCCATTTTATAAAAAAATGAAGTTTACAAGTTTAATCAACTTTCAAAGCAAAATGACTTTTCCATTGTTCCTCAAATACAGTGTATGATATACCATTTTGTAGCTCTGTGAGGCTACATTAGACCGACTTGAGCCGGTTGGTCACACATTGTACTATAGTCCAAAAATAATTTCTTCAAGTGGCTACGGCGGTGCATATTCGATGTGCAATACTGTTTTCCATACAACCTTGCAAAGTTCTCACATAACTGTTGCAAGTGGAAAAGAGCCAACTCGCTCCACTGTGATACATTTTGTACATAAGCTGGTACAGGCGTTGACAAAATAGGTCCAGCAATCATAACAGAGCGAATAAGGAGTAAACGCATGTCACATTTTTACATTCATGTGCATTGAAATGAGAAAACCCTGATGAGATTTTAGCGAGCAGGTGGCCAACTTAAACTGAATATTTCTTATCATTCCATATCCAGAACACCAATATTCTTCCAGACGGTAAAAATGTGTTTTTGATGCCCAGAGTCCACTACAGCCATGTCCATGGGCATGAAATACAGCAATTTAAATAGCTCTGAGAATCTCAGTTTCAGTCTCTATTGTTTTCCTGTGTGCCTTGGTCTTTGCCTGTGTCCACATACTCTGTTGCATTTTGTGAACTTCATTCTGATGTTATAGTACACAGTTGTCTGTCCAGTGCATGATGGAGTAATCTGCTTTTTTACCCCAATTCCATGGAAAAGTCTGCAAGCATTTGTTTCAACCTGTCTGAGCTTGACATGGATCTGTGTTGTTGAGCAGATACAAACATGGTGGTGAAATCTCAAGTAGACTACATGGAAGTTAAACACATACCACTAAGAGAAAAAAAAGTTTCTAATGAAATGACATTGAAAATAAACAGGGGCCTGAAAGGCTTAGCAATAAAGTAGCCAACTGTATAAACTGTTATGAAATGTCACCAATGTATACTAGTTGTTAGTTGAAGAATAGGCTACTCTGAGAAAATATTCTTAAAGCTTTTACAGAGACGCAAACAACTCTGTAATAATAAACACACATAAAACATGTTCATCCTGCCAAAATGACTCCTGGGTCTGTTCTGGCTGCAATGGCAAATCATCTGGAAAGGTGGCTGTCTTCCCTCTGGAAAGGTGGCTGTCTTCCCTCTGGAAAGGTGGCTGTATCTTGCTGTTCAACTGTCCATTGAGTGAATTTAAGGCTTTGTGACTGTGGTAACTAGCGACGCCCAGAGTTTCTGTGCTTGTTTGAGTGGTAAAGGCTGAAGCAATCTACAGCAGATGAAAGTCGAGGAGTGAAGTCGGGGGAACTGCATCTGCTACAGCTGAAAGTCGGCCACTGATGTGGTTTTCCAACAAAGGTTTTCCAACAAAAATAATTTTCTATGTCACACACTCAGTCAGAACATACGTGCCTGGCTGCAAAAGTGCATTGTGCGTGACGTCAGCAGCAGGCGCTCAGCTCGTACACAGGCAGCAGCAGGCCAGCAGCAATTTCAGTAAATTGCAAATCATTGTTGGCTGACTGCAACAGCAGTAGTGTGGGTTCAGCGAGCCAAACCAAATTAATATTGTTGGTCACGAATGTTTGATCTTGAACAGAACTTACAACATCAATCAACATGTGTCAATCAAAATTGTACAGCCAGAAGTACAGAAAAGAGTGGGAGTCTGTAGCTGAACAAAATGTCAAATCATATTTTTTGCCGAGATGGCCAGTCAATTTGAGTAACGTTATTGTGTATTCTAAGTAATGACGCAGTTTTACGTTATCACGCAATGACATCACAACGTCATTTAGCAAATTTTTGGCAACAAATCAACCTGCCTCTAGCAACTTACCCTGAAAATTAGTTGGCAACACCGGTCGGGGGATGTACATATGCACCGTCAGGAAGTCGGATAACTTCTGATGTTTCTAGGAAACAGCTAATGGCAGACATGGAATTCGCCTTCGTTATTGCCGATTAAGTGAATGATATAAAACAATCCACTTTATATCATTCACATGATCAACATGTCCCAAGGAATGAATATTTTGATACAGAAATATTAGATACAAGCCCAAGCTCTTCCTAACACTCACAATACTTATTTTGTATTTTGAGGTTCTCAAAATATAACCAGGTACAGTAGTGAATGCATAGGCTACGACAATGAGGTGTTTTTGCAGCATATGGGATATGGTTGGTTGTTTGCCATTACTTCATGCCCTTGTACCTGTACCTTGTATTATTTGTGATTGTGCAACATGGAATTGTAACAGGTGTGATTAAATGGTCCACAAAGATTCTTACTGAATGCAAATTGACTGCAGTGTATATTTCTTTAATTCACAACCCTTATATTGCTTGTCAGTAAGCATGTAAAGAATTTGATTAAATTACATGAAGTACACAACACTCACCGTACAGAACAGTATTAGACTATACAGCGGATAAAATGTAGATTTTGGGCCACTGATCTACACGCAATACCCCACAATGTAAGTGGAATTGTGTTTAGAGAATTTTTTAGTAATTAATAACATTTTCTCGAGTCAATAAGTATTCAACGCCTTTGTTATGACCTTAAAACGTCCAGGAATAGAAATTTGCTTACCAAGTCACATAATAAGTTGCATGGACTCACTGTTTGCAATAACATTAAAGTAATTTTTGAATGATTACCATCTCTATACCCCACACATACAATAATTATCTATAAGGTCCCTCAGTCGAGCAGTGAATTTCAAGCACAGATTCAAGCACAAAGACCAGGATGGTTTTCTAATGCCTTGGAAAGAAGGGCACCTATTGGCAGATGGGATTTTTTTTTTTTAAAGCAGACACTGAATTTCCCTTTGAGCATGATGTTATTAATTACGATTTGGATGGTGCATCAATACACTCAGTACCTACAAAGATACAGGCGTCCTTCCTAACTCAGTGGAAAGAAAAGGAAAGAAATTGCTCAAGGATTTCACCATGAGGCCAATAGTGATTTTAAAACAAAGTTTAATAGCTGTGATAGGAGAAAACTGAGGACGGATCAACAGCTTGAAGAGTTGGGCAAATATTGCCCAAAAGAATGGGCAAATATTGTACAATCCAGATGTGCAACGCTCTTAGAGACTTTCCCAGAAAGACTCAAAGCTGTAATTGCTACCAAAGGTGATTCTAACATGTATTAACTCAGGGGGTTGAATATTAATCTCAGTAAATGTTAGAAAATGTTTTTTTCTTCTTCCACTTTGATATTAGAGTATTTTGTAGTTAACATGATAATGTTACATGGATTTATGTTACATGGATTCATGTGGCTGTTTTGACTAAAACAAGCTAATGTTAGCTGGCAAGCAAAGTTAGCCAACTATCCTTTGGTAGCTAGCTAGCTAACGTTAGCTATCCAATGTTGGTGGGAGAACAGATTGCTTGGTAGCTAGCTCGCTAACCAAGTCTAGTAAAATACATCAAAAGAAGAAAAGCGGATATTGACATTTTATTTATATTGTTTTGATACAATTAGTAAGTGGGAGAACAGATTGCTTGGTAGCTAGCTCGCTAACCAAGTCTAGTAAAATACATCAAAAGAAGAATAGCGGCTATTGACATTTTATTTGTACTGTTTTGATACAATTAGTAAGTGTGAGAACAGATTGCTTGGTAGCTAGCTCGCTAACCAAGTCTAGTAAAATACATCAAAAGAAGAAAAGCGGCTATTGACATTTTATTTGTATTGTTTTGATACAATTAGTAAGTGTGAACGATGCATCAAAAAACAAGGTAATGGATTTCCAATAACTCATAGCCATGCGGAATCAGATGCCAGACTTCAACACGGTGGCTGATATGAACGAAAGGCCGACAAGTAACTCAACTATTCCAACAACAGAAGCAGAAGCTATAGCAAAGCACTCCTCCAGCAACTGCAACGGAACAGGAGTTTGTCGAGCAAGACGTAATGAGCTATCCACAAGTTCAATGTTTACCTTCATAACTTGCACTTTGATGGTAGCTAATGTTGAATATTTTAATCCTGTTAATTTGCTAATGATGTTATTTTCTGTTTTAATAGCAGGCAGCAAGGGATCTACACATTAATGCTGACTTGGAGATATATAAGCCACAAGAAAAGTGACTACAAATGTGTATTTGTTTGACTTTGACAAAATATATACTGTACCAGTCAAAAGTTTGTACACACCTACTCATTCATGGGTTTTTCTTTGTTTTTACTATTTTTTACATTGTAGAATAATAGTGAAGACATGCACTATGAAATAACACAAAGAGAATCATGCACTAACCAAAAATGTGTTAAACAAATCAAAATATATTTTATATTTGAGATTCTTCAAAGTAGCCACCCTTTGCCTTGATAGCAGCTTTGCACACTCTTGGCATTCTCTCAACAAGCTTCACCTGGAATGCTTTTCCAACAGTCTTGAAGGACTTCCCACACTTGTTGGCTGCTTTTCCATGACTCTGCGGTCCAACTCATCCTAAACCATCGGGTGATTGTGGAGGCCAGGTCATCTGATGCAGCACTCCATCACTATCCTTCTTGGTCAAATAGCCCTTACACAGTCTGGAAGTGTGTTGGGTCATTGTCCTGTTGAAAAACAAATGATTGTCCCACTAAGCACAAACCAGATGGGATGGAGTATCACTGCAGAATGCTGTGGTAGCCTTGCTGGTTTAGTGTTCCTTAAATTCTAAATAAATCACAGACAGTGTTACCAGCAAAGCACCGCACACCATCACACCACCTCCGCCTTGCTTCACGGTGGGAACCACACATGCAGAGATCATCCGTTCACCTACTCTGCGTCTCACAAAGACACGGCAGTTGGGACCATAAATGTCAAATTAAGACTCCGGTCTAATCTATTTCCACCAGTCTAATGTCCATTGCTCGTCTTTCTTGGCCCAAGCAAGTCTCTTCTTCTTGTTGGTCCTTTAGGAGTGGTTTCTTTGCAGCAATTCGACCACAAAGGCCTGATTCACATCTCCTCTGAACAGTTGATGTTGAGATGTGTCTGTTACTTGAACTCTGTGAAGCATTTATTTGGGCTGCAATTTCTGAGGCTGGTAACTCTAATGAACTTATTCTCTGCAGCAGAGGTAACTCTGGGTCTTCCTTTCTTGTGGCGGTCCTCATGAGAGCCAGTTTCATGTATACCCCCCCACCTCGTCACAACACAACTGATTGGCTCAAACGCATTAAGGAAAGAAATTGCACAAATGAACTTTTAACAAGGCACACCATAATTGAAATGCATTCCAGGTGACTACCTCATGAAGCTGGTTGAGAGACTGCCAAGAGTGTGCAAAGCTGTCATCAAGGCAAAGGGTGGTTACTTAGAAGAATCTCATATATAAAACATATTTTGATTTGTTTAACACTTTTTTGGTTACTACATAATTCCATGTGTGTTGTTTCATAGTTTTGATGTCTTCACTATTATTCAACAATGTAGAAAATAGTAAAAATAAAGAAAAACTCTGGAATGAGTAGGTGTGTCCAAACGTTTGACTGATCCTGTATAAATATATAATTAAAAAAATGACATCCAACCAAGCAATCTGGTTGTTGTAGGATAGTTATCTTAGCATTGTCAAATATGTTATTAAATGAAATAGTTGTGTGAATATCATGCTTTTCTTTGTCATGTCTCAGGAAGAACACTCTGCACAACACCCATGTACTGTCTGCTGTTCCGTCAGCTGAGGTTAAGGTACACAGATGGAAAGTGAAGCATGGCAGAGTTTAAGTTGAAGGTGAGTAAAAACATGGACTGACTAACATAGTTCTACATCTTACAACTTTCTCAATGATTTTGATGCATGTAACCATTGATAATACACCACACTGACTCCTCAGGTGATTTTGATGCATATAACCATTGATAATACACCACACTGACTCCTCAGGTGATTTTGATGCATATAACCATTGATAATACACCACACTGACACCTCAGGTGATTTTGATGCATATAACCATTGATAATGTGTGCTTTTTTGTTGTTGTTGCACAATAACTTATTGTCTCCTGTAATGTCACAGACTCTCAGACGCTCTGCTGAAGAGAAGAGTATCCGGATGCGTTTTTAATAACCTCCCACCCTGGCACTCCCCAGAGTTTTAGGACCTGATTGCGTCAGCAGAACGGAAAAGGGCCAAGCAAGCTTATGGGGAGAAAAAGCGCAGTCAGAATGAAAACCGGAGCAACCGTCCACGTCAAACGCAGCCTTACCCAAAACAACCGAATGTGCAATAGACCACAGACTATTTTCACTGACTCTTCACACTTGCTCCTCAAGAGACTTATTGCACCGACTCCCACTCACTCACCCAGCCTTACATATACACAGAACATCCTCTTATTTAGTACTTGTCTTGTAAATTGTCTTGATATTCCGTATTTATTTTTTTTATAAACGTGTATTGCACCGCTGAGAGCGTGTCATTTTTTTGTTATTTCATTACTTATTTTTTGGAAGGGGTTTGGGAATATATCATTTTTTACTTATATGTTTTATGTTATAAATGTTTTATATTTTTTATTAGAAATGTAAGTGTATATTATGACACCTACAAAAGACTGTTAAAACCCACATTTATTCAAATGTGTTTTTCCCTGCCAAGAAGATTCCTTTCGTTTGAAAGTTATAAAAAAAAATAAAAAAAATCCATTGTTGTAATGATTTCTTTACAGTCAAGTTTTTTTCATCGTATTTTAAAGAACTTGTAGAAAATATTGAATAATTTGTTTGGAGCAATAACATGCAAAACACCTTAGTTCTTCCGACTGGCATGGGAGTGACTAGTCTTCAGAGCTGTAAGGATAATTAGGAGTCTGAAACTATTTTGTGGCAGTGTAGTCAATGGCTTGTTTCTGTACATCTAATCTGTTTGGAGTATCGCCCAGACCAACCACTCGCCCTTTGAAACCCTCGGTCTTGTCAAGTTGAGGTGAAAGCAAACTATGCCTGTGCTCATGGAAACTGAATATGTTTTCATTTGGCACAGCCTCAGGCAGAGAGAATCATAGGGTATGACTGAAGTGCAGCATGCAAAGTCATTCACCCAAACACATATATGAACACACAACAAACACATATACACGCCAAAGACTCATCCTTTACTGATACTGAGCAATCACAGCACACATGGTTAAGCTCAGTGACTCGTGACTGATCCGTTCTCTGACTAGCAGACTCAGAGCTCCGCCAACTAAAGCTCTTATTTGTTCCATGGGCAGGAATACATGGAATGACAGGAAACGGGCAGGGGGGGAGGTTGGTGGAGATGCTCCCTCTCTCTGTGTGTACAGAGACATAGACAGGTTACAAACAAGAGCATAAGATAGCGGGATGGATGCCTGGAGTTCCTGCTAACGTCTACCCAGGAATGCACAGTTTCAGCCCAGATCAGAGTTCAATCGCAGAGGGAGTTTCCACTTCAGCCCAGTCTACATTATATATACCCTTCTCCAGAGAGAATAACAAGGACATTCAAAAGAAGGATTCTGTTCCCATCTGTGTGCATTTGTACAGGATAAGTAAGACCTGAGACAAGCACCTGCTTCCTCTCTGGATAACAGCAACAGGAAATTCCCTGCAGGAATCAAGGAGATTGCTTCCCAAGTCACCTGCTGCTAAAAGACATACAATAATACTGCACATATAGAGCCAGTAAAGTTGACTTTGCACACAACACAAACAGTTTCAGTGTTGACCTACACTGAGTGCACAAAGCATTAAGAACACCTTCTCTTTCCATTACAGACTGACCTGGTGAATCCAGGTGAAAGCTATGATTCCTTATTGATGTCACCTGTTAAATCCACTTCAAATTCAGTATAGATGAAGGGGAGACAGGTTAAATAAGGATGTTAAAGCCTTGATACAATTGAGACATGGATTGGTGTATGTGTGCCATGCAGTGTGAATGGGCAAGACAACACGTTTAAGTGCCTTTGAACAGGGTAATGTGGTAGGTGCCAGGCGCACCGGTTTGAGTGTATCAAGAACTGAAACACTGTTCGGTTTTTCATGCTCAACAGTTTCCCGTGCATCAACAAAGGTCACCCAAAGGACATCCAGCCAACTTGACACAACCGTGGGAAGCATTGGAGTCAGAAAAGAAGAACTGAGCACACTGCTGCTCATGCTCCCAGGTGATATTTATTTACAACATTTTGACCCTTAGGTCTTCATCAGGCATCCATATCCCAGGTGCGGGTGGAAGGTAAGAAATTACAATTATTGACTAAGGGTTGGACATAGTCGTCAGTATATCCATTGTTGAGGAGTGGATGTGGGGTGAAAGTTTATGAGCACAGAGCATAATGAATATAGCTACATACTCAAAAGACAATATGCGACCGACCGGTTTGATTTGGTCTTACGTAGCAACATTTGAAAGTGTTTTTTTATATTGGATAAAAGTAGAGGCTAGATGGTATATCATACACTACAGTTGAGGAACAATGGGAAAGTAATTCTGTTTTGAAAGTTGATAAACTTGTAACCTCACTTTTGAGAAAAGGGTCCTTTGATATTTGGTACCTACTGGAGAGCACTTCTTTGTCTACAACCATTCCTTTTTTAAAATAAATGTAACCTTTATTTAACTAGGCAAGTCAGTTAAGAACAAATTCTTATTACAATGACGGCCTACCGGGGAACTGCCTTGTTCAGGGCAGAACGACAGATTTTTACCTTGTCAGCTCGAGAATTCGATCCAGGAACTCAATGCTCTAACCACTAGGCTATCTGCCACATTGTTCACACCCTCTTAAGCCTTAGCCCCACCCATCTTTTTAAGCCTTAGCCCCACCCATCTTTTTAAGGATTCACATGTGAGGCCATGTGCTAAACAACCAAAGATTTCAAGACTAATGGCTGGTTTATACTATGGGTGTGTTTGGAAATTTAATCTGGAGTGCCAGTGTGATCAGAGTTCGCTCTCTGGGCATTGTCAGATTGTCAGTTCATAAATTCAGAGTGTTTCGCTCTCGGAGCGTTCAGAGCGCACACTGGACGCTCTGGCCGAGGTGTAGGGTTGATCCGAGTGTTCTGACCAAAACAGCAGCAGTCAAGCACCCAAGCTAACATTGGCTAGCCTGCTAGCTACTTCCAGACACAAATGAGAGAACAGCTCACTGACCATTTTACTCACCCTAGCAAAGCTGGTTAGGCTGTTTATGTTATCCAGAGTGTTGGTGACTGCAATTGTGCAGCTGGCAACAATTTAATTACTATTGCTATGCCAACGTTTACTGACACCGGCCATATTCAACGGGTGTTAAGTGTTAAATTTGTCAGTTATTCTGCACTCTGGCACTGTCAGACGAGCGAGAGTTCTTTGAAATTGGAGTAGATAGCCTGAGCAAATTTACCAGCTACTGTACGTCTATCGACAGTTGTCACAATGACATCATTAATATTCTATTGAAATGGTTACTTGTATAGTGGAGTCTTTTGTTTAGACATGTAGCTAGCTAGCTAAACAATGAACCATAATCCCAAATCATAACATCACTACCCTGCATGAATCTGCAGGTAGATAACCAACCAGGTTCAACGTTAGCTAGCTAACAGGCTATAACTAGCAATTTCAAATGGCTCTGAGAAAAGAATAATATAACTACACAGATCATGCACTTAACATTAGCTAGCTAGCTAACAGTACACTAACTTGAAATGAAAACAACTTTGACAAAATTAGAAACATGTAATATCTGAAAATGTAGCTAGCTAGACTATCTTACCCGTTTATATGGATGGACGCTTCTCCCTCTCTGTCACGGATGCCATATTCGCAAACAACCAGAATAATTTTCTACATCTCCTTAGCTATTATACTCGAATTCCACTGGTTTCAAAACTTGGTCCTCCAGAAAGTGGAGAGCAATGCTTTTGCAGTTCTATGTGATATCTTTCAAAAAAGCCACGGGAAGATTGCTGTCTTTTTCTGTGGCTAAACCAACTAGGCTCATAATTTTACAAATGTATTCGTATTTTCAGATGGCATACATGTTTGTTATTAAGGGACATGAAAGTTCCAGAAGGCAAAAAAATATAAAAAATGTTCAAATGGCCCTCCTGTGAAGTAGTGACACACGAAAATGAAGTGTTAATACTGTTATGATGCGTGACACGAATCATGTATTTACATTGTCAAGAGTCGTATGATAACATATCGGCACTGGGACAGAGCAAACATATTTTTTAAATTTTTATGGTATTTGAAGTCAATTTCTACTTAATAATTTTCCACCAATAGACAATGGGTTAAATCCACGCAGGGCATAATTGCCAGCTTCAGGCCAGAGACCATCACAGATAGCTGAAGAGGAATTATACGCGGTGCTGTTATTCTCAAATGTCACTGAGGAATAAAGGATTGTTGTTTTGTGTGTGATGTGTTTGTGGCTGTGTGTCTGAGTGTGTGTCTGTGTATGTGTTTCTGAATGTGTGTGTGTGCGAGTGGTTTAGCTAAATGTCACATTGATTGTTTACACCAGCACAGCAGTCAGTACGCAAACTCTGCACTGCATAAATCATCTCACTGAATGCAACTCCGGCAAGCATATTTCTGAGAGGGGCAGGAAGGGCTTTACACAGTGTGAATCAGTCTTAGCTCGATCGTTTACTACTTGTAAACAAAGTGTATGAAAGCAAGATCTAAGGATAGCTCCAAGTGATCAATGGCAGGTTGAGAACTGAGGGAGTTCATTTGAGGAATGTGATGCTTCTTGAAGAATAGCGAGATCTCTCGTCTCTCTAGACTCCTTATTCTCTAATCATCCCGAGGGCTCCCGAGTGGCGCAGTGTTCTAAGGCACTGCATCTTAGTGCTAGAGGCTTCACTATAAACACTGATTCGATCCTGGGCTGTATCACAACTGGCTGTGATTGGGCGGCGCACAATTGGCCCAGCGTTGTCCGGGTTTGGGGAGGGGTAGGCCATCATTGTAAATAAGAATTTGTTCTTAACTAAAAATATTTTAAAAAATGTATATAATCTCCCATTACTCATGTACTACTTCCATCTTATCCACCTCTCTTCTATTTCGCTCTCCATTTCTGCTCCCTCGTTCCATCTCAGCCACTCACTCATTTTAGTCATGCTCTCGTTCTCTTAGTTCTACTTTTCCCTTTCAACCTGTAGGCTCTCTTCATGTTTTCCTTTTTGAATACACATATCCAACTGAACGCCTCCATACCCTCAACCAAAACAAGTGTCTGCTTAGCTGCGATTAGAGAATTCTGGGTTCTGATTGTGTCACTCCACTCCTCTGCATGAACCCCCTCCATTCTACCCAGACTGGCAGAAGAGTGAAAACAAACAAATGTCTCAAATCTCCAGAGGGAAACAGATATGGAGAGCTGTCAACTGCACCATCACAGTAGTTGGCCACACCTTACTGCTGAAGGAGGGAAGGAAGGAAGGAAGGGTGGGGAGGGAGGGAGAACAGAAGAGCGTTGATCAGAAAGTGAAGAACAGAAGATGGAGTCTAGAGATGCTGGGAAAAAAGGGGGAGCTGTGTACAAAAATGGCAAAGCAGTAGTCAAAGTAGTCTTCCAGAAACAGATTGTTATTATGACTCCTGAGTACTATCAACTGCATGGGATCTCCCTCTCCGCAAATAATTCATAGAGTAGAGTAGGGGTCTGCTACAGAGTTGGGAACGAAATCCCCCTCAGCGCAGGACACATTGGGGTGCCCACCTACGCGGTTTAGAACCTCTCCAGATTTTCCCTTTTTTCCCAAATCCTATTTGCAGAATGGAACGGGTGCAAAGGTGACTCGGTCAGAGCCCATCTGAAAACTGAAGTCAGTATACACACACACACACACACACACACACACACACACACACACACACACACACTCTCTGGCCTCCAATTCATGACCGAACAACACCGGACAGCACATGGAGTGTTTCTGCATAATTGTCTGGTCCTAGCTGGGCTGAGGTAGGTTGTCTGGTAATAGCTGGGCTGAGGTAGAGGGGCTATCCAAGGGGGTAAAGGGGAGGTCAAGTGGACAGCAGGCGCCTCTTGGTCCATAACTGGCGCTTCTGTTTAGCCTGTTAACAATGAGACAGGAAACATCTGTGGGGCTGTGATCCTCCACAGAGACATAACCTGGCCCACGTCCATCATACACCAAACTCCATGGTCATTACACACAGACCTCTGGTTATCAGAATGGGGTTGATACAAGCCCACATTATTGTTATGTGCAGATGTAGGATCATCATGTGAGCCAGTTTGCTACAGCAGCAAAATGATCCTGCAGCAACAGGATTCTGTGAAATTAATAAAATTGACCTTTTTGTAGAGGTTGATATTTTTCGTAAGAGAAAATCAAGTCAAATTTCAAAGTGGAAATTAAAGCCTTTTTAAAACACCAATATACTACAAGTTTTAAGTTTCTCTCAGTGATCAAATTAAGAGCCTACATTTATGAGAGTCTAGAAGACGCAATACACAAAAAACACAAAATAGTGTGATTATTTTTTGTCTCTCAGTCAGTGACCTGGCTGGCTGTTTGATGTTGCAGTGCAGAGCTCAGACATCACAGATGAGGCTTGATTTCATACACAAAGAGTGAGTGAGAACATCTGTACATCTTACAGAGTATTGGGTTCTTTCTACATTGAAGAAAAATGTGAATGCAACCTGTAATGTTTTGGTCCCATGTTTCCCGAGCTGAAGTAAATGATCCCAGAAATGTTCCATACGCACTTAAAAAATATTTCTCTCAAATTTTAGGCATACATTTGTTTACATGCCTTTTAGTAAGCATTCCTCTTTCGCCAAGATAATCCATCCACCTGACAGGTGTTGTATATCAAGAAACGGCTCGATCATTACACAGGTGCACCCTGTGCTGGGGACAATAAATGGCCACTCTAACACAATGGAACAGATGTGTCAAGTTGAGGAAGCATGCAATTGGCATGGTGACTGCAATAATGTCCACCAGAGCTGTTGCCAGATAATTGAATGTTCATTTCTCTACCATAAGCCACCTCCAACGTCGTTTTGACGTGTAACCACGTCAGCCCAAGACCTCCACATCCGGCTTCTTCACCTGCAGGATCGTCTGAGAACAGCCACCCAGACAGCTGATGAGACTGTGGGTTTGCACAACCAAAGCATTTCTGCACAAACTGTCAGAAACCGTATCCGGGAAGCTCATCTGTGTGCTCGTCGTCCTCACCAGGGTCTTGACCCGACTGCAGTTCGGCATCGTAACCGACTTCAGTTGGCAAATGCTGAACTTTGACAGCCACCGGCACTCTGGAGAAGTGTGCTTTTCACGGATGACTATCAGTTTCAAATGTACTGGGCAGATAGCATGTATGGCGTTGTGTGGGCGAGCGGTTTGCTGATGTCAATGTTGAGCAACGGCAGTGTGGCATAGGCAAGATGCAGTAGATGGTACAGAATACAGTATATACATATGAGATGAGTGATGTAGGATATGTAAACATTACTAAAGTGACGTTATTTAAAGTGACTAGAGATATCTTAAGTCTATTTATTTAAGTGGCCAGAGATTTGACTCAGTATGTTGGCAGCAGCCACTCTATGTAAGTGATGGCTGTTTAACAGTCTGATGGCCTTGAGATAGAAGCTGTTTTTCAGTCGCTCGGTCCCTGCTTTGATGCACCTGTACTGACCTCGCCTTCTGGATGATAACGGGGTGAACAGGCAGTGGCTCGGGTGGTTGTTGTCCTTGTTGATCTTTATGGCCTTCCTGTGTCATCGGGTGCTGTAGGTGTCCTGGAGGGCAAGTAGTTTGCCTCCGGTGATGCATTGTGCAGACCGCACTACCCTCTGAAGAGCCTTGCGATTTGAGGTCGGTGCAGTTGCCGTACCAGGATGCTCTAAAAAAGGTTCCATCTGTAAAAGTTTGTATGTTTTAGGTGACAAGCCAAATTTCTTCAGCCTCCTGAGGTTGAAGAGGCACTATTGCGCCTTTACCACGCTGTCTGTGTGGTTGGACCATATCAGTTTGTCCATGATGTATATGCCGAGGAACTTAAAACGTATTACCCTCTCCACTACTGTCCCGTCGATGTGGATAGGGGGGTGCTCCCTCTGCTGTTTCCTGAAGTCCACGATCACCTCCTTATTTTGTTGATGTTGAGTGAGAGGTTATTTTCCTGACACCACACTCCGAGGGCCCTTACCTCCTCGCTGTAGGCCGACACATCATTGTTGGTAATCAGGCCTACCACTGTAGTGTTGTCTGCAAACTTGATGATTCAGTTGGAAGTGTGCATGGCCACGCAGTCATGGGTGAACAGAACAGGGAGTACAGGAGAGGGCTGAGAAATCACACTTGTGGGGCCCCAGTGTTGAGGATCAGTGGTGTGGAGATGTTTTCTACCCACCATCTGGGGGCGGCCCTTCAGAAAGTCCAGGACCCAGTTGCACAGGGCGATGGTGAGATCCAGAGTTTCGAGCTTAATGATTGGAGGGTACTATGGCGTTAAATGCTGAGCTGTAGTCAATGAACATCATTCTTACATAGGTATTCCTCTTGTCCAGATGGGATAGGCCAGTGTGCAGTGTGATGGCGATTGCATTATCAGTGGACCTATTGGGGCGGTAAGCAAATTGGAGTGGGTCTAGGTAGGGTGGAGGTGATATGATCCTTGACTGATGATAGAAGTGAGTAGAAGTGAGTCCATTTAGTTCTGTTACCTCAGCTTTATTGGGAACAGGAACGATTGTGGCCATCTTGAAGCATGTGGGAACAACAGACTGGGATAGGGATTGATTGAATATGCCAGTAAACACACCAGCCAGCTGGTCTGCACATGCTCTCAGGACGCAGCTAGGGATGCCGTCTGAGCTGGCAGGCTTGAGAGGGTTAACAAGTTTCAATGTTTTACTCACGTTGGCCATGGAGAAGGAGAGCCCAGAGGCTTTGGTAGCGGGCCGTGTCAGTGGTATTGTATTGTCCTCAAAGCGAGCAAAGAAGTTGTTTAATTTGTCTGGGAGCAAGACGTTGATGTCCGCGACGGGGCTGGTTTTATTTTTGTAATCCATGATTGACTGTAGACCCTGCCATATACGTCTCGTCTTTCTGTTGAATTGCGACTCTACTTTGTCTCTATACTGACTCTTTGCTTGTTTGATTGCCTTGCAGAGGGAATAGCTGCACTGTTTGTATTCGGTCATGTTTCTAGTCGCCTTGCCATGATTAAAAGCGGTGGCTCGCACTTTCAGTTTTGCGTTAATGCTGCCATCAATCCACAGTTTCTGGTTAGGAAAGGTTTTAATAGTCACACTTTGCATAGTATGTGTGCAATATTCATCACATCAACGCTTGGCAGTCAGGCTCTTCTATTGATTTGACCATTATAGCACTTGTGAGTCTAGACAACATTTTAATGCTAAGTTGTCCTCAGCATTTAGCCTCGGTCTGCTAACTGTTTTTTAAGATGCACAGCAACGGGATAATAATGACAAAAACAATTCCTTTAGGAGACACTCTCTTGCGCTTTGCTTTGTCTGTCAGTTTTATGTAAACCCAAATACACTTAACAAGAATATATGATTTACAGTTCATAAAAGGAAATCGGTCAATTGAAATAAAGAAATTAAGCTCTAATCTATGGATTTCACATGATTGGGAATACAGATGTGCATGTTGTTCACAGATACCTTAAAAAAACAGTCAGTATCTGGTGTTACCACCATTTGCTTCATGTAGCACGACATCTCCTTCACATAGAGTTGATCAGGTTGTTAAATAAACTGATTTAGAAGTGGGAGTCTGTGATATAACAAATGCCATGGAGAAAGTAACACAAAACATTGTTAAAAAGCAGGCACAAACAAGAACCCATACAGGGTTACAACACACACTATATGTAGTGATCACACACACATAGGACGTAGTGATTAAAATAAAGTAGCCATATCTTGGACGTAATAATATATTGTATAAGAGGTCATATCATAAGTTCTGTAGTGATTCTTAAGTTGATGATGTAAAGAATATTCGCTAGTCTGTAGTGTGTAAGCAACCAGACACTCGACTTGTAATATTTACTAAATTGCTTTCTCCAGTTACTAATAAGTATGCAACCATTAAGAAAATGACTGTAAAAACTTAAATCCCCTTGGATTGATGAGGAATTTAAAAATTGTATGGTGTAGAGGGATGAGGCAAAAGGCTTGGCAAATAAGTCTGGCACAACCGATTGGCAAACGTGCTGCAAATTGAGAAATCATGTGACTAAAGTCAATAAAAATAATAAGAAACTATACTATGAAACAAAAATAAATTATATAAAAGTTTGATAGTAAAAAGCACCTTAAAACCTGTTAAGGAAGTTGAGAATTCAAGCAGCTTTTCGCAGCTTTTTGTTAAAAATCGCGCAACATTTCAGCGCCCTGCTATTCATGCCAGGAATATAGTATATGCATATGATTAGTATGTGTGGATAGAAAACACTCAGACGTTTCTAAAACTGTTTAAATCACGGCTGTGACTATAACAGAACGTGCGTTTCATCGAAAAGTGCAGGGAAATCTGATCACTGAAAATGGAAAAATATATCCGTCCGCGACTTCAAGGAATTGTTCAAAGTGAACCGAATTAAATAGGGCCGAGGTTACAGTGCCTACAGCTTCCACACGATGTCTAGAGTCTTGTCATTTGATTCAGCTTTGATTCTTGGTCGAACCGAATCAAGGGAACTCACCGGATGTTTTGGTCGAGCTCTCTTCGGACATGTTTTCGAGACGGACAGCTAAAGAATTTACATCGCCTCCTGATGAATTTTATCGCTTATTAACGTGTACTAATACCTAAAGTTGCATTACAAAAGTATTTCGAAGTGTTTTGTGAAAGTTTATCGTCGACTTTTTGAATTTTAAAAAACGACGTTACGTTATGAAACGCTATTTTTTTCCGTTTATCACACAGTATTCTTAGATCGATATCTAGGCTATATATGGACCGATTTAATCGAAAAAATACCCTAAATGATGTTTATGGGACATCTAGGAGGGCCAAGAAAGAAGCTCGTCAAAGGTAATGAATGTTTTATATTTTATTTCAGCGTTTTGGTTTGCGACGGCTAACGCAAAATCTGTCGTGTTAGGTGACGTTGCAGTATTTTGAGGGTGCATGGTATCAGATAATAGCTTCTCATGCTTTCGCCGAAAAGCATTTTACAAATCTGACTTGGTGGATAGATTCACAACGAGTGTAGCTTTAATTCAGTATATTGTATGTCAATTTTAATGAAAGTTTGAGATTTATCAACCTCTATGGGTGGCGCTCTTGAACATTTCCGCTGATTGTGGTTCCCACCTCGGTACCACGTCCTTAAGAAGTTAAATGAAATTTAGGGGGAAAAAAAGCTAACTCATTGAATCAGATGGCTCAGTCATCACAAAACCCACTGATATTGCAAACTACTTTATTATTTGTTTCATTGGCAAGATTAGAAAACTTAGGCATGACATGCAAATGCTGACACTACACATCAAGTATATATGACCGAATTATGAAAGACAAGCATTGTATTTTTGAATTCTGTAAATTGAATGCGGAAGAGGTGAAAAAAAATGGTTGACTATCAACATGACAAGCCACTGGGGATGGAAAATTACTGGGGGAAATAGCAGACGATATTACCACTCCTATTTGCCATATCTTCAATTTAAGCCTACTAGAGAAAGTGTGTGCCGCAGGTCTGGAGGGACGCAAAAGTCAATCCGCTACCGTAGAATAGTTAAGAACCCTTTACTGGATAAAAAATCCGACCAGTCAGCAAACCTTAGTAAACTTAGTAAACCCCTGTTAGCAAACCTTAGTCAACTTTTGGAAAAAATGGCATTTGACCAGATACAATGCTATTTTACAGTAAAAAAAATTGATAACCGACTTTCAGCACACTTATAGGGAAGGACATTCAACAAGCACAGCACTTACACAAATGAATGATGATTGTATCATCGATTTCTATCAGCCAAAGATTGTGGGGGTTGTTTTGTTAGACTTCAGTACAGCTTTTGACATTATTGATAATGGTCTGCTGCTGGAAAAATGTGTTATGGATTTACACTCCCTGCTTTATTGTGGATAATGACTTAAATGTCAAACAGAACATGGAAGCCTCTCCAACATAATACGGGTAGAATTAGGAATTCCACAGGGCAGCTGTCTAGGCCCCTTACTTTTTTTCAATCTTTACTAATGACACGCTACTGGCATTGAGTAAAGCCAGTGTGTCTGTGTTTGCGGATGACTCAACACTATACACGCCAGCTACTACAGCAACTGAAATGACTGCAACACTTAAAGAGCTACAGTTATTTTCAGAATGGGTGGCAAGGAATAAGTTAGTCCTAAATATTATAATATAAAATCATTGTATTTGGAACAAATCATTCACTAAACCACAACTAAATCTTGTAATAAATAATGTGGAAATGAGCAAGTTGAGGTGCCTAAACTGCTTGGACAAAACATATTGATACAACAGTAGCTAAGATGGGGAGAAGTCTGTCCATATTAAAGCACTACTCCGCCTTCTTAACAACACTATCAACAAGGCAGGTCCTAGTTTTGTCGCACCTGGATGACTACTGTTCAGTCGTGTGGTCGGTCACGTGCCACAAAAAGGGATGTGGGAAAATTCTATTTGGCTCAGAACAGGGCAGCATGGCTGGCCCTTAAAAGTACATGGGGAGTTAACATTAATGATATGCATCTTTCATGGCTCAAAGTGGAGGAGAGATTGACTTCATCACTACTTGTTTTATAAGTGTTTATAAGTGTTGACAAGCTAAATGTACCAAGCTGTCGGTTTAAACTACTAGAGGCACACAGTTCTACACAGAGCTATGGCTACATGGAACTCTATTCCACATTAGGTAACTGATTCAAACAGTAGAATTAGATACAATTATTTTTAAAACAGGTAAAAACATACCTTACGGAACAACGAGGACTGTGAAGAGACACACACACACACACAAAAGGTACAGACACACGTATACAAGTGCTACCACACGCATCTACACACACATGTACATTGTAATATTATTGTATGGTGGTATTATACATTTTCTATTGTAGATATGTAGTGGTGTAATAATGTTATATGATGTACTGTTTTATCTTTTGTTTTATATGTAATGTAAGTGCCTTAACGTGTTTGGACTCCAGGAAGAGTAGCTGCTGCCTTGGCAACGGCTAATGGGGATCCCTAATCAATACAAATACACGCACGCACGTGTAGCAAAAGCAGTGGCCGATTACACTTTTCTTGAGAAACATCCTGTTCAATACCTATTAGGCTTGGGTGGTATCCAAATTTTCATACCATTCCTCTGCCATCCTGGGATTTATAGTATTACCTGTCACGCCTTGGTCATTATATTTTGTGTTTTTGGTATATGTTTGGGTAAGCCAGGGTGTGACATGGGTTTATATGTTGTGTTTCGTATTGGGGTTTGTAGTAATTGGGATTGTGTTGATTAGGGGTGTGTCTAGTTAGGCTTGGCTGCCTGAGGCGATTCTCAATTGGAGTCAGCTGCTTATCGTTGTCTCTGATTGGGAACCGTATTTAGGTAGCCTGAGTTCGCGTTGTATTTTGTGGGTGTTTGTCCTGTCTCTGTGTTATAGTCACCAGATAGGCTGTAATTAGTTTCACGTTCCGTTTGTTGTTTTGCTTTGTATGTTATTGAGTTATTTCATGTACGCATTCTTTCATTAAAGTCATGAGTAACCTACACGCTGCATTTCGGTCCGACTCTCTTTCTACAACCGAAGAACGGCGTTACAGAAACACCCACCACTCACGGACCGAGCAGCGTGTGAACTGGCAGGATCTGAAGGAGGACGTTATGGACAGCAGAAGCATGGAGTATACTACGTGGGAAGAAGTCGACAGGTGGGCGGCCGATCCAGAGCGAGTGCAGGAGCCCGCCTGGGATTCCCTACAGCAATGCGAAGAGAGCTACAGGCTAATGGAGTCAAAAAGGAAAACACGGCGACGCAGAGCGAAAACCGAAAGTAACGGGGGAGAGCGCAGAGAGAGAGTGGCTGAGTCAGGAGTCAGACCTGAGCCTACTCTCCCTGTTAATTGCGAGGAGCAAAGGACCCTGGGCGCAGCCGGGAGAATATCGCCGTTCCAAGGAAGAAGCAGAGGCAGCCGGAGATAGGAGCCGACGATACGAGGGAACACGGTTGGCAAGGAAGCCGGTAAAGCAACCCCAAAAAATTATTGGGGGGGGGCTAGAAGGGAGAATAGTTATGCCAGGTAGGAAACCTGCGCATACTCCCTGTGCTCACCGTTGGGCTAGAGAGACCGGGCAGGCACCGTGTTATGCTATGGAGCGCACGGTGTTTCCAGTGCGGGTGCAGAGCCAGGTGCGGCACATACCAGCCCTTCCTATTGGCCGGGCTAGAGTGGGCATCGAGCCAGGTAAGCTTGGGCAGGCTCGGTGCTCAAGAGCTCCAGTGCGCCTGCACGGTCCGGTCTATCCAGAGCCACCTCCACACAACAGTCCTCTGGTAGCAGCTCCCCGCACCAGGCTTCCTGTGCGTGTCCTCGATCAAATACCACCAGTTCCAGCACCACGCCTTCAGTGCGCCTCGCCTGTTCAGCACAGCCAGAGCCTGTATCCTCTCCTGCGCTGCTGGAGTCTCCCGCCTGTTCAGCGCAGCCAGAGCCTGTATCCTCTCCTGCGCTGCCGGAGCCTCCTGCCTGTTCGGAGCAGCCTGAGCCGCCAGTCAGCCCAGCGTCGCCAGTCTGCCCAGCGCCGCCAGTGCTCCCCGTCTGCCCAGCGCCGCCAGTGCTCCCAGTCTGCCCAGCGCCGCCAGTGCTCCCAGTCTGCCCAGCGCCGCCAGTGCTCCCAGTCTGCCCAGCGCGCCAGTGCTCCCAGTCTGCCCAGCGCCCCAGTGTCTGCCCAGCGCCGCCAGTGCTCCCAGTCTGCCCAGCGCCGCCAGTGCTCCCCAGTCTGCCCAGCGCCGCCAGTGCTCCCCGTCTGCCCAGCGCCGCCAGTGCTCCCCGTCTGCCCAGCGCCGCCAGTGCTCCCAGTCTGCCCAGCGTCGCCAGTCTGCCCAGCTCCGCCAGTCTGCCAGGATCCGCCAGAGGTGCCAGTCTGCCAGGATCCGCCAGAGGTGCCAGTCTGCCAGGATCCGCCAGAGGTGCCAGTCTGCCAGGATCCGCCAGAAGTGCCAGTCAGCCAGGATCTGCCAGTCTGCAGAGAGCTGTCAGCCTGCATGGAGCAGTCAGAGCTGTCAGTCTGCATAGAGCAGCTAGATCCGCCAGCCAGCCAGGAGTTACCGGAGCCTACTACCTGTCTGAGCTTCATCTCAGGACTGGGCGTCCTCTCAGTACTGGGCGTCCTCTCAGTACTGGGCGTCCTCTCAGTACTGGGCTGCCCCTCAGTCCCGGGCTGCCCCTCAGTCCCGGGCTGCCTCTGTCCCGAGCTGCCCCTCAGTCCCAGGCTGCCCCTCAGTCCCAGGCTGCCCCTCAGTCCCAGGCTGCCCCTCAGTCCCAGGCTGCCCCTCTGTCCTGAGATGCCCTTCTGTCCCGAGCTGCCCCTCAGTCCCGGGCTGCCCCTCAGTCCCGGGCTGCCCCTCAGTCCCGGGCTGCCCCTCAGTCCCGGGCTGCCCCTCAGTCCCGGGCTGCCCCTCAGTCCCGGGCTGCCCCTCTGTCCCGAGATGCCCTTCTGTCCCGAGCTGCCCCTCTGTCCCGAGCTGCCCCTCTGTCCCGAGCTGCCCCTCTGTCCCGAGCTGCTCCTCGGTCCCGAGCTGCCCCTCAGTTATGTGGGGATCAGGGTGAGGACTATTAGGCCATGGTCGGCGGAGAGGGTGGATTACCCCAGGACGCGAAGGGGAGGAACTAGGACATTCATGGAGTGGGGTCCACGTCCCGAGCCAGAACCGCCACCATGGACAGATGCCCACCCGGACCCTCCCTATGCTCTTGAGGTGCGTCCCGGAGTCCGCACCTTAGGGGGGGGGGGTTCTGTCACGCCTTGGTCATTATATTTTGTGTTTTTGGTATATGTTTGGGTAAGCCAGGGGGTGACATGGGTTTATATGTTGTGTTTCATATTGGGGTTTGTAGTAATTGGGATTGTGTTGATTAGGGGTGTGTCTAGTTAGGCTTGGCTGCCTGAGGCGATTCTCAATTGGAGTCAGCTGCTTATCGTTGTCTCTGATTGGGAACCGTATTTAGGTAGCCTGAGTTCGCGTTGTATTTTGTGGGTGTTTGTCCTGTCTCTGTGTTATAGTCACCAGATAGGCTGTAATTAGTTTCACGTTCCGTTTGTTGTTTTGCTTTGTATGTTATTGAGTTATTTCATGTACGCATTCTTTCATTAAAGTCATGAGTAACCTACACGCTGCATTTCGGTCCGACTCCCTTTCTACAACCGAAGAACGGCGTTACATTACCGACATAGCACACAAGGAGGCGCTATAACCAAAATGCTAACTAGATTAGCACAAGTAATAGCGAAATCACACAGATGCTGTTAGTTTATATGTTAATTTTCTCATTAGCATTTAGCTAATTGCAAAGACAGGCAAATCCAGCTCATAAATGTATACAAGCATAGCTAGTAGCTACCGAATATAATTTTCAGTGTGTGGAAAAAAATTCAGGCGTAAGTGAATGAGAGTAATTGTGCAAATAAACCAAGTTGTGATGCATACTTTTCAAAAGGAAAAAAACACTAGTAGGAAGCACAGAGAAAAATGGCAGCTGTACAGTTAACTCAGATAACAGAGCTGATTTCTAAAACAAGGCAGAAAGCTGTTAAGATATCCGATGGCAAACATTTAGTAGTGAACGGCGTACAAGTGTAACATCACCTTGTGTGAGCCGCACAAGAGACACGTCGATAGAACGCTACGGACACACCAGCAGAGATTCGCCCATAGAACGCTACGGACTCACCAGCAGAGACTCACCCATAGAACGCTACGGACTCACCAGCAGAGACTCGCCCATAGAACGGTACGGACTCACCAGCAGAGACTCGCCCATAGAACGCTACGGACTCACCAGCAGAGATTCGCCCATAGAACGCTACGGACTCACCAGCAGAGACTCGCCCATAGAACGCTACGGACTCACCAGCAGAGACTCGCCCATAGAACGCTACGGACTCACCAGCAGAGACTGGCCCATAGAACGCTACGGACTCACCAGCAGAGACTCGCCGATTGAACAATACGGACTCACCAGCAGAGACTCGCCCATAGAACGCTACGGACTCACCAGCAGAGACTCGCCCATAGAACACTACGGACTCACCAGCAGAGACTCGCCCATAGAACGCTACGGACTCACCAGCAGAGACTCGCCCATAGAATGCTACGGACTCACCAGCAGAGACTCGCCGATTGAACAATACGGACTCACCAGCAGAGACTCGACCATAGAACACTACGGACTCACCAGCAGAGACTCGCCCATAGAACGCTATGGACTCACCAGCAGAGACTCGCCCATAGAACGCTACGGACTCACCAGCAGAGACTCGCCCATAGAACGCTATGGACTCACCAGCAGAGACTCGCCCATAGAACGCTACGGACTCACCAGCAGAGACTCACCCATAGAACACTATGGACTCACCAGCTCCCACTTTCTCTTGTTGTGCTCTTTACAACAAACATGTGAATGGCTCAACTGTTCTGGGGAACATGGTAAACTTCATAAAGTAAAATAATGTGACCTGTGAAATGAAGATCGCAATATGCGCAATACGCAATATTATCGCCTAACTTATTGTGCAATTTGTCTGCAGGCATTAACTTAAAAAGTAGCTACTAATATTCAAATTTATTGAAACACTTCAAAGAAATAGTTCTGACGAAATTGACAGTATTGAAAAACCATTCTGTGGCTTTTTCCAAATACCCCAGTATACGGTATATAAGCTATACCACCAAGCCTAATACCTATGTTGACCCAGACTGCTGAGCTTTGTTGACTCATGGATATTGGAGAAAAATGACTGAGTGCAGGTTAAGCTGGGGTAGGTGTAACTCTGCCCAGTGCAGGGATCATATTGGATCAAGTACTTTTGTGTTGTATTACCCCTTTTGGCTAGCTACGAGAGAACAGCATGACTGACAGATGAGGGCCAAGCTCTGGGTAAAAGGAACTTATCTCCAAAAGCCCTGCTTCCAAAGAGCTTTACTCTTCCTGATGAAAGAGAAGTAATGTGACATTCTTCTCAGTGGGTTGAATGAGAAAAAAAGCTGGCACTGGATACATTCGGAGTACAATGATTTTCAAACAAACAAAATCAGTTTCAATATTTTCACCACTATGAGGGTCATGACTAGTTTCTGTCATACGTTCTGTGCCAGAATATAGTCCACCACAGTTTCATCTGTTCGGGCAAGAATGTACATGATAAAAATATGCAATAAATATACACTGCTCAAAAAATAAATGGAACACTAAAATAACATCCTAGATCTGAATAAATGAAATATTATTATTATTATTTTCTTTACATAGTTGAATGGTGCTGACAACAAAATCACACAAAAATTATCAATGGAAATGAAATTTATCAACCCATGGAGGTCTGGATTTGGAGTCACACTCAAAATTAAAGTGGAAAACCACACTACAGGCTGTTCCAACTTTGATGTAATGACCTTAAAACAAGTCAAAATGAGGCCTCCACGTGCCTGTATGACCTCCCTACAACGCCTGGGCATGCTCCTGATGAGGTGGCAGATGGTCTCCTGAGGGATCTCCTCCCAGACCTGGACTAAAGCATCCGCCAACTCCTGGACAATCTGTGTGCAACAGATGGTGGATGGAGCGAGACATGATGTCCCAGATGTGCTCAATTGGATTCAGGTCTGGGGAACGGGCGGGCCAGTCCATAGCATCAATGCCTTCCTCTTGCAGGAACTGCTGACACACTCCAGCCACATGAGGTCTAGCATTGTCTTGCATTAGGAGGAACCCAGGGCCAACCACACCAGCATATGGTCTCACAAGGGGTCTGAGGATCTCATCTCGGTACCTAATGGCAGTCAGGCTAGCTCTGGCGAGCACATGGAGGGCTGTCCGGCCCCCCAAAGAAATGCCACCCCACACCATGACTTACCCACCGCCAAACCGGTCATGCTGGAGGATGTTGCAGGCAGCAGAACGTTCTCCACGGCGTCTCCAGACTCTGTCACATGTGCTCAGTGTGAACCTGCTTTCATCTGTGAAGAGCACAGGGCGCCAGTGGCGAATTTGCCAATCTTGGTGTTCTCTGGCAAATGCCAAACATCCTGCACGGTGTTGGGCTGCTCCTCCTGCTCCTCCTTGCACGAAGGCGGAGGTAGCGGTCCTGCTGCTGGGTTGTTGCCCTCCTACAGCCTCCTCCACATCTCTTGATGTACTGGCCTGTCTCCTGGTAGCGCCTCCATGCTCTGGACACTACGCTGACAGACACAGCAAACCTTCTTGCCACAGCTCGCAATGATGTGCCATCCTGGATGAGCTTCACTACCAGAGCCACTTGTGTGGGTTGTAGACTCCGTCTCAGGCTACCACTAGAGTGAAAGCACCGCCAGCATTCAAAAGTGACCAAAACATCAGCCAGGAAGCATAGGAACTGAGAAGTGGTCTGTGGTCACCACCTGGAGAACCACTCCTTTATTGGAGGTGTCTTGAGTTCTATCAATGTTGCAATGTATTGTTGCTGAAAGGATATCCGATGTGACAAGAGTAGGGCATTCCAATCTTTATGCTTAGCTTGCTTCAGGCTTTGTGTTTGTAATAAATAGCCCATCGTATCATCAACACGTTGGGCTTTTGACAGTCTACACTGAATCTGGGGGCTTATTCAGAAAAACCTGGAGGATTGTAGCCTACGTACCAGAAAAATAATGGTCTGCTCAGCTCAATTATCAGGATAAACATCAGGGTGTTTTGGTTCAAATGTAGGTTAGACAAGAGTCAAGATAGAATATAATTTGTACTTTACTACCCTAGCTCTGAAATATACATCCACAGCAAAACTCCTACAAAATCAGTCAAATTAGCTAGATCACAAAAGCATTTCATAGCTGGAGCCTTGCATGAAATAATCATGCAAAATTAACAGAATGCACTAAACATATTTTCTCATAAATGGTATTAAGGTAACCCCATAGGCATAACAGATTTCATTAAAACAAAGTTAAGTTCATGGCCTGTTGCTAGATATAGATTTAACATGGGTACTGCAGTTTTGTGCTTTAGCAGTGATGTTCAATTGGTGGTTGCTATTATCATACGCAGACTCATTATCCATCTTTTTTTTTTTAGATAGAAAGTGTTTCTAATTAATTGCATTATGCTTCAACAGGCAATAACTACAGGCAATGCAGTTCCACTAACTCAGAGAAGGTAAAATGGGGGAGGCAGAGGGAGAAAATCTGAGGAATCTCTCTCTCTATTTGGGAGGAGGGGTATAGTCCCATATAGTGGGTATAGTCCCATGTCTAACACAGATTCACTCTGCATGCATTCAAGATGCTTGAGCACAAAGGCTGTCATCTCCCTTTCAGAGGCGCACACAATCACTTTTGAATTCCTTTGCTTTGTATCTAAAAATACACTCTCAGCTCTCATGTCATATGACATGCAAATAAGTCAGGAAGAATTGTTATCAGTGTCAGTGAAAACACTTAATTGGCGAGAGACATAGGAGATGGTAATTCAATTCACAGCCACATACTAAGCTTCGGAAGACCACAACGGAGGCCCACCACGATGTATGAAATGTAATATCTTGGAGGATACACACACAAGATGCTTCTCTTAAAATGGCTGATCGTCTATGCATTTAAAAAGCTCTTGAAATACAACGGTGAAAAAAGCAACAACAGTTTTGTTATTGTTGTTATTGTTGTGTACACAAGAAAAGTGACTACATTGGATTAGCCTTATGGTATTAATCCTAACGAGTAAAGATCCATGTACATTGATGGGTCCTGTGTGGCTCAGTTGGTAGAGCATGGTGTTTGCCAAGCCATGGTTGTGTGTTCAATTCCCACAGGGGACCAGTTTACTGTACTCTACTGTATGTTGCTCTGGATAAGTGTCTGCTAAATGACTGACATGTAGATCACAACACAGTTGCTAACAAATATCCATCCTGCAAGTTTCAGCTCCCTTGTACCTTGGGCTAACTCAGTGGAGCCTCATAAAACTAACATCCTCAGTGGAAGGAAGTGGATTAACTTTTTCCTTTTCCACTCTGCATAAGCACCAAATAACATTGTGTGAAGTTGTTTACGCTGCGATATTTGCCATAAATAAACTATAAGAGTGAATGTTAAGGTCTTTGGGAGTCATCCATCAGGAATAGTACATTCTATGAATGCAAGGCTGGAGGAATTTGGTATAAGCATGCCACTTGTTTTGTGTATACTTGGAATTCTGTAATAACATCAGTATTATTGGTTGCTGCACCATCGCTTCCAAAGATCCACCCAATGAGGTACATCCTATTTGCTAAGATGTTCTATGTACATATGAAAAGGGAAAACGCTTAATGCTGATTGTATCACGTAATTAAAATGTGTACACCAAACAACTGAATTAAACAGGGCCCTGAGAAATTGGGCCTTTTATTCACCACCATGGACACATCTTTATATTCAGTTCTTCTTCTCCACTGAAGCTCCCCCATGTCTATAAATGGTTGTAACTGGTGTTTACAACCCAACTTAAATTATAGCTTATGTTCCATCATACCTCTAAGTCCATGACTTCAATGTTATTGAAAAATGTATTATGAGGTACAGAGAGTGAGGGAGGCTGAAGTTTTCTTGCACTTTAAGTATGTCAGAATTTTCAAATAGCACACACACAGTGTATCTAAAATGCAATGAAATTGACACGCAGATGAAAACATTGATGATTATCAAATCAATATCACATCTCTTAGATGTTGTCAACACTGAAACATAATGAGGGAAGGAAAGACTTCATATAGAATTTCTTTTCAATATTGGTTTGTGTAGAAACTTACTGCGGGACCTGTTGTCAATTTTGCCAACGGCAATCCTGGGCAATACTGAACAAAACTATTTCAAGACCAACATCTTTCCACACGATAGTGTGAGAAAGGGAAACAGACAAAGGGTTGGGTTTGCGGGAAAGTTTTGAAGTCAGGCCCAAACTAGCTGGTTTCTGGTCTAGTGGGGTGAGGCCACAGTGTTAAGATTGATTGATTGTTCTTTATAAGATACGTGCTAGCTAGCACCTTACCTTGGCTCCTTGCTGCACTCGCGTAACAGGTAGTCAGCAGTCTCCTCGTGGAGTGCAACGTAATCGGCCATGATCGGTGTCCAAAAATGCTGATTACCAATTGTTATGAAAACTTGAAATCGGCCCTAATTAATCGGCCATTCCGATGAATTGGTCGACCTCTAGTCTCTACTGCCCCTTTCAGAAAGCATCACTATGTTCCCTGTTCTCTTTGATAGCTGAGATATTATTGACTGTTTCCCCTCAGATGTGTTTGAGATGGGAGGCCACACACAAGACATAACTATTGGTGTCATTACTTTTGACATTTTAGTCATTTAGCAGACACTCTAATCCAGAGCGACTACCAGGAACAATCAGGGTTAAGCATTTTAAACATCTGCATTATTCAGTCATCATTGTCCCTGTTGGTAACCCTGACATGTCAAAACTCTTAAAATCAATACACAAGTATTTATTTTTAAACCTGCATATTTAGTTAATATTGCCTACTAACATTCATTTCTTTTAACTAATGAAATTGTGTCACTTCTCTTGTGTTCTGTGCAACAGAGTTAGGGTATATGCAGCAGATTGGGCCGCCTGGCTCGTTGCGAACTGTGTGAAGACCATTTCTTCAAAACAAAGACAGCCAACTTCGCCAAACCGGGGATGATTTAATTAACAAAAGCACATTTGCGAAAAAAGCACAATCGTTGCACGACTGTACCTAACCAAAAACACCAATGCCTTTCTTAATCAATATATTTTTTAAAACCTGCATATTTAGTTAAAATAAATTTGTTAGCAGGCAATGTTAAATTAGGGAAATTGTGTCACTTCTCTTGCGTTCATTGCACGCAGAGTCACAGTTTGGGCCGGCTGGTTCGATGCGAACTAATTTGCCAGACTTTTACGTAATTATGACATAACATTGAAGGTTGTGCAATGTAACAGCCATATTTAGACTTATGGATGCCACCCGTTAGATAAAATACGGAACGGTTCCGTATTTCACTGTAAGAATAAACGTTTTGTTCTCGAAATGATAGTTTCCGGATTTGACCATATTCATTAACCAAGGCTCCTATTTCTATTTGTTATTATATTATAATTAAGTCTGTGATTTGATAGAGCAGTCTGACTGAGCGGTGGTAGACAGCAGCAGGTTCGTAAGCATTCATTCAATCAGCACTTTACTGTGTATGCCAGCAGCTCGTCGCCTATCAACTCCCGAGATTAGGCTGGCAATACTAAAGTACCTATTAGAACATCCAATAGTCAAAGGTTTAAGAAATAGAAATGTTATAGAGAGAAATAGTCCTATAATAACTACAACCTAAAACTTCTTATCTGGGAATATTGAAGACTCATGTTAAAAGGAACCACCAGCTTTCATATGTTCTCATGTTCTGAGCAAGGAACATAAATGTTAGCTTTTTTAAATGGCACATATTGCACTTCTACTTTCTTCTCCAACACTTTGTTTTAGCATTATTTAAACCAATTTGAACATGTTTCATTATTTGTTTGAGACTAAATTGAACGTATTAATGTATTATATTAAGTTAAAATAAAAGTGTTAATTGTTAAGTCAGTATTGTTGTAATTGTTATTATTACAAATATATATATATATTTATTTGTAATAATGACAATATATATATATAAAAAAAATTCAGATTAATCGGTATCGGCTTGTTTTGGTCCTCCAATAATTGATATTGGCGTTGAAAAATCATAATCGGTCGACCTCTAGTAGAGACGTTTCTATGGATCTCTTCTTCAGTGTGTCTGAGTTTATCATGTTAATATTCATAATAGTATTCACCACACACACATCTACAATGGTCAGAACACTGAATATGACTTCCAAAATCAACCAATGACAAAAGTCAGGCACTTTTTCAGAAACATAGTTTGACAGTACTGTTGTTTTCTGGTAGGTTTTGATTTACACAAGAAATGAAGACAGAGCATTATCTAGGCAGGCTGAGCCCTCAGCACATCTCTAACTCAATGTGATTTACAAGAAAGAAACGGTGGGGGTTGGACTACGCCAAAATATTCTGCTGCTCTCCACAACTCCTTAGATGTCGATGCCCACACAGCACTTATTGACTGCACTCTCAACAGGATTAGCCCACTGGACCATAGCCTCAAGCAGCTGGAAGTAGATAAGGGGCTGAAGCATGCACACTAGATGAAACAGACAAACAAAAAAGTTGCACACTAGACGAAACACACAAACAAAAAAGTTAATCACACATCAAAAAGACAGACAAAAGCACCCATTTCCGACTGAATAATAGTTGAAAGGAAATGCTAACTTACTGTCATGAGTTCCTTCTGGAAGGATTTCCTCTCCTTGCCCTCTGTATTATTGCAGTCCTCTTTCAGCTTCTCCAGAACAGACGCCACCCTCTCAGGCTCGCTGTCCAGCTCTGTACGGCAGAAGTGTGAGAGCGGTAGGTTAACGTAACCCAGGGCATCGGCAAACGCCCTCCAGCTTCCTACGTTCTCCATCAGTATAGTCCTCACAGAGGCATAGATGTACGTCAGGAACTTGCAGGGCTTCAGGATCTGATCCAGTAAGAGTGCAGTGGTTAGTTCAGCCCCGCTGAAGTAAATGGGTTTTACTTTGCCCACCAACAGAACATTTTTTGCATGTACAAGCCCTGTTCTACCCTGATAGTAACATATGTACCATTCCTTAGTCCACAACTGTCCCTTTAATTTGATTTTCTCTTCGCTCAGAAGGGCAAAGTAATCCCCCTTTTTGTACTCCAGTAAGTATTGGTTCTTGGTCTGACGGATGACTGTTTTGATCAACTTGCCAAACTTCAGGTTGCGGATTCGTCGGTCATGGAACACAGGGTATTTGGTAGTGATGGCCAGAGGGGACAAGACAATTTTCCCTAGTTCCTTCTTCTTCAGGAAGCGCCTCTGCACAGATGTTTGTGGACCGGTCTTGGGTGGAGGTGTTGGAGTTTGAACACAAAACTGGGCGAGAATACAGTCTTGATCATCCTTGACCTGGACACGTAATGTGAAATCTGAGACATCATCAGCAGTGCGTGAGGCGATCACATAGACTATCCGGCTAACCTTTCCCAGTTTGACCTGGAAACCCCTAACCACCCTGGCCTGCTCACTGGCCTTTACCTCATAGTTGGCCATGTTGGAGTAAACACCAACCCGAAGGTCCTGGGGCCTTGCCAGGACAAACTGGTGCTTCCCCCAGAGCTGAAGAGCCACTGGAGGGGTGGCATGGGCCTGCTTCCCTACTTCACTCACCAGTAATGTTTTTGGGGCACAGTCATGGCCGAAGATGGCCACCACAGCCTTAAAGGATGGGTGAATGTGCTTGGGACCATAGACACCGAGGGTGACCTTCTTCACCACGTTGTCCCAAACAGTGGTTTCTGGAGCAACTGACTGGGCCTGGGCCACAACAGACACATACATGCAGGGCTCAAGGTTATCCAGACAGACCTGGATGGTGTCCCCATACATATAGGCTTGGGGGATTGGTGTGTAGGGCCCCTCCTTGCAGTCACTCCTCACACATATGACCTTTGTCGTCTGCCTGCTCTCCTTCTTCACCACAACGGACACCGTCATCTCAAGGGTGACTGTGGTTTTGGTCTCCATGTTACCGAGCTTGATCTCCACCACAGGGCTTACGGTTGTTGTACGGTCGTTGTTGAGCTCCAGCGGTGGGTCCAGCAGGGCCTTCATTGAGATCTGCTGGGAGTCTCCAGGGGCCACGTGGCCCTCTGGGATGTGGATGCTGATGCTGGTGTCTGGAAGCTGGACGGCCCCTCCAGAACTGTCTAAACGGCACAAAATGTTGGTCTCCACTGGCTGTGTTTGTCCCCAGCCTGGATTCTGACCCAAGGAGTCCAGGTCATGGCAGGACCTGGCTAGCTTGCGGTGATTGAGCCACGCCGCCCGGAAGTCCTCTCTGCTCTGGAACTGTTCAGGTGCAGGGGCTTTCAGGCCTCCAAAAAAACCTGAGGATGCCTGAGGGGCGTCATTCTGAGCTTGCAGGATTGAAAGTTCTGAGAGACTGTAGGATCGCTTGCTCCTGAAGAATGGGTTGTCCCTGCGTAACATCTGGCCCACTCCCAAACTGGGGCTGATGGGTTTCAGATCGAAAATGCCGCTGCCAAAGCCGTTGATGTTGATGCTACTGCTGGTAGAGTTTGGTGGGACAGAGGAGACTAGGTTGTCAAAAAGAAGAAGGTCCACTGACTTACTGTTCTCATTACTGTTCTGATCCAAAGAACCTTGAAGGGCCCCGTTGAGGAAAGGGTTAGTGGAGCTACGGCTAAGGTGCTGGTGATGGGGGGCAAAGGGGTTCCCGTTTTGGGGGGCAGTAGGTTTCAGCATCACCCCGGTCCAATCTCCAAGGAGGTCCAGCTCCTTGGCTCCCTCCTCAACAGAGCAGTCTCCTAGGCTGTCAATCATACCGCTGTCACTGAAGGAGGAGTCCCGGTAGTTGATGGGCTGGACGTATGTCGCAGGGATGTAACCCATCTCAGTGCTGTTGTGGGCGTACCACCACTCTCCACCCGATGTGTCCAGCACAAAGAGATGTTCTCCCTTGGAGAACCTGAGGGTGGTGAAGCTGGAGGGACAGTAATCCTTAATAGCAACGACTTCCCTGGCAGTGCCGAAGGAGGCAGAGGCGTCCAGTCTTAAGGCACTGGGAGAAGGCACTGGAAAAACAGAACATTAAAAAAATAGGTAAATCAGAGAACCAATATTACGACAAATATCTCAATATAAAGGTTTACCGTAGTCATGTGATGACAGTACATTTACACAAGCAAAACTTTGTTTTTTTTACGCAGTTAATTAACACGTAATAATCAACCTCATAGCGTACCTTTGACATCTGTGAGACAGTTGGATTCAGACACTCCATCACTGAGGTCAATGAGTGTCCCCTCTGACTTGCAGCGCGGCAGTGCAATGTTGTTGTTTGTCGCTCTGATTCGATGGGCGGCCATTGTTGGTTATTTCCCTGTACACCCAACCTATGTGTTCATGCTGCTCTCCTGAGTTACGTTTTAGCCGAAGGCAGAGTTAGCCATCAACAGCCTTCCATGGTGTCTGGAGGAGAGAAAGAAAAAACTGGATTTAATTAGCTTTTAGCTACACTTGACAATCTCATTAAATGGGGCAGATGCATTCTGATTAGAAAAATAAATCAGAATTGCAACCTGCTCACTAATATAATCAAGAGGAACAAATAATGGATTACCAAATGCTGACAGGATGTAAATATCCCCCAGATATTTGCAAGTTTCACATGTGGCAGGAATTTGAATGTGGCAAGTGAAAGAAAAACACCCCTAGTCCCTAGTGTGTGTGTGTGTGTGTGTGTGTGAGAGAGAGTTGTGTCTAACCACGTAATTCCTGCACACAAAGTTCTCTTCCTCGAGGTGGGTGGAGAGGACATTCAATGTGAGACTCCAAAGAGTGCATGATCATTTCCAATAGAATGACAAAGAATATTATTGAACATTCATGTGAAACTCTATAGACACTGAATTGTCTTAATCTCATCTCTCATTGGTCTACAATCTTGAAATTCTACATTCTGTTAAACTATACCAACAGACAGGTCGTCCTGAGAGTAGTGGCATGGTATACCAAAACGTATGTACTTGTTTACAATAATAGAACATGAACTACGGTTAGGTACTAGAATTTGTTACTTTCGGCACTTCTGTAAAATGAGTCTCACGTCATCTACTGATTGAGAGAGGAGGAAGTCTGTCTATCAGCACAACTCATGTCCCTTTATAGTGCTAGAGCACCATGACTGCTCCACTTACTCATTGCTAGCTCTACCCTGTCCTGAGGAACCACTGTACTCACTGGGAGTCTGGGCTGCATCATGTTAGATCAACCTCCCATACTGTCCTGAGGAACCACTGAACTCACTGGGATTCTGGGCTGCATCATGTTAGATCAACCTCCCACACTGTCCTGAGGAACCACTGAACTCACTGGGATTCTGGGCTGCATCGCCTCTTATTCTACACAGAACACAACTGAATAATGCAACAAGGCATATAGAAATGTTGAAACTTCATTACAAAACAAGCTATTTGATATGGAATTTTAGGACCCGTTTAGGAATCTTTAAAAAAAGAATAATAATTTGGCCATTACTTCTATAGCCCAGAGAAACGCATTGAATAACACATTCATGAATGCCGAAAAATATATCATAAGAAACAAGGTTTTGAAGTGATTTGTCCCTATATCTAGGAGATATAAGAAAGTTCAGGAAATATTATATAGATGTTTATTATACAATCAAAAGTATGTGAACACACTTCAAATTAATGGATTTGGCTATTTCAGCCTCACCCCTTGCTGACAGGTGTATAACATCGAGCACACAGCCATGCCATCTCCATAGAGAAACATTGGCAGTAGAATGGCCTTACTGAAGAGCTCAGTGACTTTCAGTGTGGCACCGTCGTAGAATGCCACCTTTCCAACAAGTCAGTTTGTCAAATTTCTGCCCTGCTAGATCTGCCCCGGTCAACTGTAAGTGATGTTATTGTGAAGTGGAAACGTCTAGGAGCAACAACGGCGCAGCTGCGAAGTGGTAGGCCACACAAGCTCACTGAAAGGGACAGCCGAGTGCTGAAGGGCGTAAATATTATCTGTCCTTGGTTGCAACACTCACAACCGAGGTCCAAACTGCCTCTGGAAGCAAAGTCAGCACAATAACTGTTTGTCGGTAGCTTCATGGGTATTCATGGCCGAGCAGCCATACACAAGCCTAAGATCACCATGCGCAATGCCAAACGTCAGCTGGAGTGGTGTAACGCTTGCTGCCATTGGACTCTGGAGGAGTGGAAACGCGTCCTGTGGAGAGATTAATGGTTTTTCATGGTTCGAGCTAGGCCCCTTAGTTCCAGTGAAGGAAAATCTTGACGCGACAGCTAACATTGACATTCTAGACAATTCTGTGCTTCCAACTTTGTGGCAACAGTTTGGGGAAGGCCCTTTCCTGTTTCAGCATGACAATGCCCCCATGCACAAAGCGAAGAAAAGGTTTGGAAGAACGTGACTGGCCCGCAGCAATGTTCCAACATCTATTGGAAAGCCTTCACAGAAGAGCAGAGGCTGTTATAACAGCAAAGGGGGGACAATTCCATACTAATGCTCATGATTTTGGAATGAGATGTGTATACAGTGGGGAGAACAAGTATTTGATACACTGCTGATTTTGCAGGTTTTCCTACTTACAAAGCATGTCGAATTTTTATCATAGGTACACTTCAACTGTGAGAGACGGAATCTAAAACAAAAATCCAGAAAATCACATTGTATGAATTTTAAGTAATTAATACGCATTTTATTGCATGACATAAGTATTTGATCACCTACCAACCAGTAAGAATTCCGGCTCTCACAGACCTGTTAGTTTTTCTTTAAGAATCCCTCCTGTTCTCCACTTGTTACCTGTATAAAGACACCTGTCGACACACTCAATCAAACAGACTCCAACCTCTCCACAATGGCCAAGACCAGAGGGCTGTGTAAGGACATCAGGGATAAAATTGTAGACCTGCACAAGGTTGGGATGGGCTACAGGACAATAGGCAAGCAGCTTGGTGAGAAGGCAACAACTGTTGGCGCAATTATTAGAAAATGGAAAAAGTTCAAGGTGACGGTCAATCACCCTCGGTCTGGGGCTCCATGCAAGATCTCACCTCGTGGGGCATCAATGATCATGAGGAAGGTGAGGGATCAGCCCAGAACTACACGGCAGGACCTGGTCAATGACCTGAAGAGAGCTGGGACCACAGTCTCAAAGAAAACCATTAGTAACACACTACGCCGTCATGGAGCACACGCAAGGTCCCCCTGCTCAAGCCAGCGTATGTCCAGGCCCGTCTGAAGTTTGCCAAAGACCATCTGAATGATCCAGAGGAGGAATTGGAGAAGGTCATGTGGTCTGATGCGACAAAAATAAAGCTTTTTGGTCTAAATTCCACTCGCCGTGTTTAGAGGAAGAAGAAGGATGAGTACAACCCCAAGAACACCATCCCAACTGTGAAGCTCCAAACCCACTAGCAAAATAAACTACGACTGCACATGGGGACGGAGATCGTACTTTTTGGCCATAATGACCATTGTTATGTTTAGAGGAAAGATGGGGAGGCTCGCAAGCCGAAGAACACGATCGGAAACCGTGAAGCACAGGGGTGGCAGCATCATGTTGTGGGGGTGCGTTGCTGCAGGAGGGACTGGTGTACTTCACAAAATAGATGGCTTCATGAGGGAGGACAATTATGCGGATATATTGAAGCAACATCTCAAGACATCAGTTAAAGCTAAAGCTTGGCCGCAAATGGGTCTTCCAAATGGACAATGACCCCAAGCATACTTCCAAAGTTGTGGCAAAATGGCTTTAAGGACAACAAAGTCAAGGTATTGGAGTGGCCATCACAAAGCTCTGACCTCAATCCCATAGAAGATTTGTGGGCAGAACTGAAAAAGTGTGTGAGAGCATGGAGGCCTACAAACCTGAATCAGTTACACCAGCTCTGTCAGGAGTAATTGGCCAAAATTCACCCAACTTATTGTGGGAAACTTGTGGAAGGCTAACCGAAACGTTTGACCCAAGTTAAACAATTTAAAGGCAATGCTACCAAATACGAATTGAGTGTATGTAAACTTTTGACCTACTGAGAATGTGATGAAAGAAATAAAAGCTGAAGTAAATCCTTCTCTCTATACTATTATTATTTCACATTCTTAAAACAAAGTGGGTATCCTAATTTATCTAATACAGGGAATTTTTAGTGGGATTAAACATCAGGAATTGTGAAAAACTGATGTATTTGGCTAAGGTGTATGTAAACTTTCGACTTCAACTGCATTTAACCCTTTTTAGGGGTTGGCACAAAACTACCTTTATACGAGTCCCAAGACACCTGTAAGGGTCGTAGAGCAAAACTGCGAACACCATCATGTTCGTGACAGTCATACTAGTTACTAGGTTAAACTGTTCGGACGCTAAAGACATTTTTGTGAGATGCAGAAGTGCGAAATTGACAGATTTTGATGGGGATTTTTTTATTTTTATGTTACTTAGATTGGGCGTCAGGGCCACACTCCACTTAAACAAATTTGTGTTTAGTGAGTCCACCAGATCAGCAGAGGTAGGGATGACAAGGGATGTTCTCTAGACAAGTGCGTGCATTGGAGCATTTTCCTGTCCTGCTAAGCATAGTGCCTTTGTGTGTCAGGGAAAATGTATGGAGTAAAAAGTATATTATTTTGTTAAGGAATGTAGTGAAGTTAAAGTTGTGAAAAATATAAATAGAATATACATTTTTAAAAACTACTTCACACCACTGCCGAGTACCGTAACCATAATGAAAAATATTTCAGATTTCAAATGCTCACCAAAACCATTCTTTAACTTTGTCTCCCCTGCCTCACGTCTCTCCCAGTCAAGATCATCTTTACTCAAGCCTGTGTATGTGAATGAGGTCATGGGTCTTAAAGAGACAGTGCAAAAGATACAGAGCACACTATTGTAGGTGCAAATGTTGTTGATCGGGGCCCAGTTTCCCAAAATCATCTTAAGGATAAATTCATCGTTAGAACCTTCGTACCAGCATTGTTAAATCTCCAAGTTTTTTCCAAAAACCATCCTTATTAGCATTGCACATTAAAACACATAATCGAACGCCTGCCTCAGACCACTCGTAGATCAGTAAAGTGCCATCGGTAGATGCTTTTTTGCCCTCCTGTCACTTTATACACCAAAAAAATCGTATCCGCATCTTTGTGACAGCCGACAACTTCAGACCAAAGTTGACAAAAAATACAGTTGCCGATGTCGTTGCAATTGATACAAACAAGCGACGTATAAAAAGGTGCTTCAAATGAAAACCGAAACGAGCATTAAAACAAACAGGCTATAGGCCTCCTTCAATCATATTGAAATACATTTCATGATCAATCAACTGAGTTCTATTTTGCTACTTTTTTATTTATTTCACCTTTATTTAACCAGGTAGGCCAGTTGTTTCTATATATCTAATGATCTGAATTCTAACATGCGAGGGAGCTGATCCGTCAGCAGTATTGTGAAATAATTATAATGTTAACTTGTTGTAACTCCCATCCTGTGAACGGGATCATTGTCATCATCTGACACTAATTAGCATAACGCAACGGACATAAATATTACTAGAAAATATTCCTATTCATGAAAATCACAAGTGAAATATATTTAAAAAACAGCTTAGCCTTTTGTTAATCACCCTGTCATCTCAGAATTTCTAAATATGCTTAACAGCCAAAGCAAGACAAGTATTTGTGCAAGTTTATCGATAGCCTAGCATAGCATTATGTCCAGCTAGCAGCAGGTAACTTGGTCACGAAAATCAGAAAAGCAATCAAATTAAATAGTTTACCTTTGATGAGCTTCGGATGTTTTCACTCACGAGACTCCCAGTTAGATAGCAAATGTTCCTTTTTCCCAAAATATTATTTTTGTAGGCGTTCTTCATGCTTGGCTGAGAAATCGACCGGAAATTGCGGTCACGACAACACCGAAACATATTCCAAATTAGCTCCATAATATTGACAGAAACATGGCAAACGTTTATAATCAATCCTCAAGGTGTTTTTCAAATATCTATTCGATAATATATCCACCGGGACAATTGGTTTTTCAATAGGAGCGAGAGGAAAAATGGCTACCTCTGTATTTTACGCAAGAATCACTCAGAGTCATCAGGTGACCACACAATGTAGCCGCTTACGGATATTCTTCAACATAAAGGCGTGAAACTACGTCACAATGCTGTGGACACCTTGGGGAATACGTAGAAAAAGGAAACTGGTTGATAGCCCATTCACTGCTGAATAGGGACGCATCAGAACGCAGAGCATTCAAAACATGAGTCACTTCCAGATTGGATTTGTCTCAGGCTTTCGCCTGCAATATCAGTTCTATTATACTCACAGACAATATTTTTACAGTTTTGGAATCTTTAGGGTGTTCTCTATCCTAAGCTGTCAATTATATGCATATTCTAGCATCTTGTTTACTTTGGGAACGTTATTTTTCCAAAAATGAAAATACTGTCCCCTAGTCACAACAGGTTTTAAGGAAAGATTTGAATGGAGAAATGTGATTCGAAAGCAGCGCTCCCTTTCTTTCGACCCCATCAGTAATTGACATGCTCGAATGAAGCACTTAGCGACCGTTCTGTCTGCATGGTGTTGTAGGAATGATGCATTGTTAAAACACTCGTAAGCCTTCATTCCATTGCTATTGGGAAACCAGGCCTAGTACAAGAAAATAAGTCATCCCAAATGGAAGGGGAAAAGATTGTTTGTCATCTGTAGCCCCATGAAATTAGCCAAAACAAGTTCAATAACTCAAAGCATGCACACACTCCTAGGAAATATGCATTCACCTGTATTGTGAATTGGCGCAGGCTGCATCTTGATTTACACAGTTTATCAATATAGATTTACCATCACAATAAATGACAACCAATATGTTGTGCAGTTAGAATGATAAGTCAAAACTAAGTCAAATTGATTCTATGATTGCATAATTGATTAATTAATGCATACATTTCTCCCCCATTTTTTTGTACTCTAAAGATCTGTCAGGATTAAATGCCACTGTGACATGCTAATATGCCTTCTTTTGATGATGTTGAATCGTTTTGGTATTGAGTATTGTGATAGTATTGAGAATCGTGATAGTATTCAGTATTGCGATACTGAACCTGGTAGCAAAGTCAAAGGTCTGGTATTGTGAGAATACAGAGAATGCAACCTGCTGTTTTCAACTCTCTAGAGACAGCAGGAGCGGTAAAGGTACTCTGAATGATCGGCTATGAAAACCCAACTGACATTTACTCCTGAGGTGCTGACCTGTTGCACCCTCGACAACCAATGTGTTTATTATTATTTGACCCTGCTGGTCACCCGGCACAGCCAGAAGAGGACTGGCCACCCCTCATAGCCTGGTTCCTCTAGATTTCTTCCTAAGTTCTGGCCCTTTTATGGCGTTTTCCTAGCCATCGTGCTTCTACACCTGCATTGCTTGCTGTTTGGGGTTTTAGGCTGGGTTTCTGTACAGCACTTTGAGATATCAGCTGATGTAAGCAGGGCTTTATAAATACATTTGATTGATTTGATTGAACCAACAGCTTTCTTTCTTTTTTGCAATTAAGTCATGTGACAGTTAGTGGCCCAGTGTCGTCCGGGTTTGGCCGGGGTAGGCCGTCATTGTAAATAATACATTTGTTCTTAACTGACTTGCCTAGTTAAATAAAGATTAAATACAAAATAAAATAGTGCACTCTGGGATAGGGTCTAGTTTCCTGAATTTCCGCCTGACTGACATGCCCAAAGTAAACTCAGGCCCAGAAGCCAGGATATGCATGTAATTGGTAGCATTGGATAGAAAACACTTAAGTTCCTCAAACTGTTAAAATAATGTCTGAGACTATAACAGAATTGATATGGCAGGCAAAAATCTGAAGAAAAACCAACCAGAATAGTTTTTTTTTTTTTTAGGTCCCAGGCTCTTATAATAGAATGTTATTGTTCCTATGTAATTCTGTTTCCAGATTGCAATTCCCATGGCTTCCACTAGATATCAACAGTCTTTATTCAAGGTATCAGGTTTGTTTATTGAAAAACATGCAAGAATTGAGTTTGTGAGCACCGGAACAATATCAGTCTTTCGGCACGCAAGGGAGAGGGCGCGCACTTACTAATTTGGCTTTCCTATCGAACATACTACTTTCTGTATGAAATATTATAGTTTATTAAAATTTTTAGAGTACCTGAGGACTAAACAGAAATGTCGTTTGACTTGTTTGGACAAAGTTGAGCGGTAGCTTTTTGGACTCCTTTGTCTGCGCGTTGAATGAGTGGATTACTGAAATCGATGGTGCCAAATTAACAGACCTTTTCGGATATTAAGAAGGATTTTATCTAACAAAACGACCATTCATGTTGTAGCTGGGACCCTTTGGATTGCAAACAGAGGAAGATCTTCAAAAGTTAGTGATTTATTTAAATCGCTATTTGTGATTTTATGAAACCTGTGCTGGTTGAAAAATATGTTTACCGTCCTCAGACAATCGCATGGTACGCTTTTTCCGTAAAGACTATTGTAAATCGGACAACGCAGTTAGATATACATTCGGACAAAAATATACATTTTTAAATTATATAAGATACTTGTATGTTCATGAATGTTTAATATTACAATTATTTATTTGAATTGCGCACCCTCCAATTTCACCAGATTTTGTCGGCTGGTGTCCCGCTAGAGGGATGCCTATCCCCAAGAAGTTTTTCAGATACCTGGTTGGGATAACCACATGTCATAGTAAGTACACATTTTTCTCAAAGTAGCTTGGCAAAGTCAGAGCTAGTAGGAAAAAGTAAAGTGAGAGTGGTTTACCTCTTGTCTTGGAAATATATCCTGTTGATCTTAGTAGGGCCCTTTCGTTGCACAATCTTTGAAATAGTAAACCCTGGAGTCTGAACAGTTTTCATGAGATTTCGCTTCACTCAGTTCTCTGTACTTTGAAATAAATCTAACCATCAAGGATATATCAGTGAAAGGGATTTCTAGAATATGTATATTAGTTAAAAATAGTATGTCAAGCTAATTTCCATATCCATTCCCTCTGAAACATTTGATCGTTGATCATCCTTTGGAGAGGATGGTTGTGTACTAAGAGAGATGTGAAAAAAGACCTGGAAGAAGATATATTGGAGAGGAAATGGGAGAGCTAAAGAGCCATACTGAAACAGAATGATAAATGAAGTGCATATCCAAAAAGCTCAAGTTGATTTCAAGTAAACATTTTGTCTGACAGACCATCAGGAGGGGGAGTAGACAGCACTTTGAACTGAAGCTCGCTCAATGTTCAAAATATTTATTCTAGTTTACTTTTTAGAACATGTCTTTCCGGTCAAGACAACCTAAGCACAAAAAAAGCCTTTTTATAATTATTGTTGCTTGTAACAAAAACAGACCAGGTGTTGCTACTCACTGAAAAGCCAGACCTCATCTCAGCTAGTCTCCGTTTTCTTTACGCATATTTTGTGGATGACCCAAATGGCAAAACATCAAATCAACAGTCACATCTGCTGCCTCTCCCACACTCAAGGAGAGGTGGTTTGTGTAAGGTGCCAAAACCCCCATCTGCCTGCTCCCCTGTGCAGTCAGGAAAACAACACACAGTGGGTGTGGCATGTGACAAAATAAACCATTTGAACTGTAATACGGCTTCGGGGCATTGAGGACAGGGGTCTCAGATGTTTTAAAGAAATGAGCTACAGACGGCTATATCAGTCCACTAATACAAGACTTGTTAAAAGGCCCAGTGAACTATTTTAGAGAATTTATTTTTGTTTACATTTTTTATAATTCTTTTTGTTTCATAATATTTTTATTTTGCAGGGGGTGCTGTAAGTTTGTCATGGAAAAAGCAGGTGTTCATAATGTACACATTTATGTTGTATTAGTGATGCACCGATATTACATTTGTAGTTGATATCGATATCCATTTTTTCCTTGCCCCCCCCCAAAAAACTATATCAATAACCGATATTTAAATTTTGAGCAGCCTTTCAAAGCATTCTAGTACAGTTAAACAGTTAACACACATACATGGACGCAGCGGTCTAAGGCACTGCATCTCAGTGCAAGAGGCGTCACTACAGTCCCTGGTTCGAATCCAGGCTGTATCACATTCGGCCGTGACTGGGAGTCCCACAGGGCGGCACACAATTGGCCCAGCGTCGTCAGGGTTTGGTGGGGTAGGCCGTCATTGTGAATAAGAATTTGTAGGGTGCATTTTTTCAACTTTAGGAAACACTGAAGTTTCTAAAACTGGTTGAATTATGTCTGTGACTATAACAGAACGTGTGTAGCAGGCAAGGAAAAACTGTTCACAAAAAATAAATAAAATATCCCTCCGCCAGTTCTCTGTATTGTCTATGGCAAGGGAAAATAGATAGCGCCCAGTTTACAGTTCCTATAGCTTCCACACGATGTCGCCAGTCTTTGCAATTGGGTTGAAGTTAATCCTTGGTGAAATGAGAAATACGCACTTCCTGTCATCGGGTACACCGGGGGAAGTTATGAAAGGGAGAATATCGACCATGATTTCAAGACTTGCTGCTATTGAATACAGATCGCCCCGTGATCAATTTGATCGATTATTAACGTTTACAAATACCTAAAGTTGGATTACAAAAGTAGTTTGAAGTGTTTTAGCAAAGTTTATAGGCAACTTTTTTAATTAAAAAAAATGACGTTGCGTTTTGGAAAGCTGTTTTTTCCTGGATCGGACGGGCTTCATAAATGGACATTTTGGGTATACATGGACGGATTTAATCGAAAAAAAAGACCCAATTGTGATGTTTATGGGACATATTTGAGTGCCAACAAAGAAGCTCGTCAAAAGTAATGAATGTTTTATATTTTATTTCTGCGTTTTGTGTAGCGCCGGCTACGCTAATTCTTTTGTTTACGTCCCCTTCAGGTATTTCGGGGGGGTGCATGCTATCAGATAATAGCTTCTCATGCTTTCGCCGAAAAGCATTTTTAAAATCTGACATGTTGGCTAGATTCACAACGAGTGTAGCTTTAATTGAGTACCCTGCATGTGTGTTTTAATGAAAGTTTGAGTTTTATCGAGTACTATTAGCATTTGGCGTTGCGCATTTCCATTTCCTGTTGGCTAAGTGAGACGCTAGCGTCTCACCTTGCTCTAAGAGGTTTTAACTGACTTGCCTAGTTAAATAAAAGGTCACATACACGGACTAAAAAGTTATTTTGTTGGTATTTACGTATGTCCCCATTACCAGAAAAACATAATCAAAACCTATTTATTATTTCACTTACTTCCTGTGCTGTTTCATTGTTCATTTATTCAGACGTTTCATTCCCAACCAGGATTTCTATGGAACGCCGTTTGGGTCTTTGCATGTGAAAAAAGAGAGACGTCAAATAACACTCACTATATGATTTGTCAAATAAGCTTGTTGATTAATTAGGACCTGAATATGACTGCATGTCACACAATAATTTAACGCATTCATAATTTGTCTGTAGTTATTACACATTGATTACACTATCACTCATATTTCATGTCTCAACAATTCATCGAGACGCATGCTATGATGCTGGTAAAATTTTCATAAAAAAGCTAGTTCGCTCATGGATGCAAACAATGTTCTTCCCCAAAAACATAGCAAAAAGACAATGTTATAGTAGCTATAGTTAGCTAGCTAAAATAACCTTCGAAATTAACACAGTTCTTATTTGATTAATGGTGGTCTGACCCATCTATGTGAAGCTAGCCACAATAGTGGACTTTGCGGTTAGCCTTCAAAATAAAATTGTCATTGACAGTAATGCAAATGAATACAAATAGTATAAGTATGCCATAATTGAATAGATCATGCTAAACGAGGTTGGAATGTTATATAAAATCAACAAAAATGATAATTTGTTAATTTGACAAAAATGAATGTGAATCGAGCCACATTTATTGTCAACCTATGTGAATTGAACACTATTCCAGAGGAAAAACAATACTGCGTGGATGTTTTTTAGTCTGATAACTCTTTTGAGGACGTTGTGAAAAAATATTGGAATATATATATACCCCATTTCATTGATCCCCAATCTTTGGGTGAAGCTGTACAGTGCAATATGAATGTCAACACACACAATAGGCTGACAGGACAGGTGATTTCACACAGTCACAGTCCCGCGATAAGAGCTCCAACGCTAATAACTCTTCACAGTTGTGTTCTATGGGTGTCACTGAGTAGACTCATACCCCATTTCATTGCTTCACATTCCAACCTTGTTTCACTAGCCAGATGAAGATAGCTGGCTGCTTAAAACGTTAGCTTTGGGCAACAGGGGTAAGTAGCTGGCTAGCTATTTATTTTCATGAACTGCAGTTCAAATTCAATAGGCAAACAACAAAGGGCTACCTAGATAATACTTACTCACAAGGATTTCTAAATCTTTTCTAAGAATAGTGAAAATGTCTGCAGTTTCTACTGGTCATTGTTTTCAGGCTGGTTGTATTGGTGCTAGATAGGTACTAAGCTAAAGCGAGCTACCCCAGAAGTTGCCGTCGAACAAATAATGCTTTATTACCAACGCGGTATTGTAAACACATCGTTCGTGGCTGGTGCTTAATTGTTTGCAGACTTTTTTGAACAGCTTTGACAGCGCTACTGTTGGTAGGGTGGCGCTTAGCTTGCACGTGCAAATTCAGAACACACAATATTCTATAATAGAACAGTGTTATTTGACATGTCAAATTAAAAGCTTATTTCAAATTAAATCACATTTTAATAGTCACATGAATACAACAGGTGTAGAGTGAAATGAGTGAAATGCTTACTTACGAGCCACTAGCCAACAATGCAGTTTTTTTTAAATGGATAAGAATAAGAAATAAAAGTAACAAGTAATTAAAGAGCATCAGTAAAATAACAATAGCGAGACTATATACAGTGGGATACCTGACTATATACAGGGGGGTACCTGACTATATACAGGGGGGTAGCGGTACAGAGTCAATATGCAGGGAGACACCGGTTAGTTGAGGAAATCAAATCAAAGCTTATTTGTCACCTGCGCCCAATACAAAATGTTTACTTACAGGCCCTAACCAACAGTGCAATATTCAAGTAAAAAAATAGGTAATAGGTGAACAATAGATAAGGAAATAAAAAACAACAGTAAAAAGACAGTGAATAACAACAGTAGCAAGGCTATATACAGTAGTGAGGCAATATACTGGCAGCGGTTAGCCAGGCTAATTGAGGTAGTATGTACATGTAGGTATGGTTAAAGTGACAATGCATATATAATAAACAGAGTAGCAGTAGTAGCCAATGGGCAGAGGCACAAGTTAGTCGGGCTAATTGAGGTAGTATGTACATTAATGTATAGTTAAAGTGACTATGCATTTATAATAAACAGACAATAACAGCAGTGTAAAAGATGGGTTGGGGGGACGAAGATGCACAACGCAAATAGTCCTGGTAGCCATTTGATTAGTTGTTCAGGAATCTTGTGCCTTTGAGGTAAAAGCAGTTGCCATACCAGGCAGTGATGCAACACTCTCGATGTTGCAGCTGTAGAACCTTTTGAGGATCTGGGGACCGATGGCGAATCTCTTTAGTTTTCTGAGGGGGAATAGGCTTTGTCGTGCCCTCTTCACGACTGTCTTGGTGTGTTTGGACCATTATAGTTTGTTGGTGCTGTGGACACCAAGGAAATTGAAGCTCTCAACCTGCTCCACTACAGCCCGTCGATGAGAATGGGGGCGTGCTCGGCCCTCCTTTTCCTGTAATCCACAATCATCTCCTTTGTCTCGGTTACATTGAGGGATAGGCACCACCCGGCCAGGTCTCTGACCTCCTCCCTATAGGCTGTCTCATCGTTGTCGGTGATCAGGCCTACCACATTGTGTCGTAAGCAAACTTAATGATGGTGTTGGAGTCGTGCCTGGCCACGCAGTCCTGGGTGAACAGGGAGTACAGGAGGGGACTGAGCACAGGGAGTACAAGGGGCTCCAGTGTTGAGGATCAGCGTGACAGATGTGTTGCTACCTACCCTCACCACCTCCAGGATCCAGTTGCAGAGAGAGGTGTTTAGTTCCAGGATCCTTAGCTTAGTGATGAGCTTTGAGTGTACTATGGTGTTGAACGCTGAGCTGTAGTCAATGAATAGCATTCTCACGTAGGTGTTGCTTTTTGTCCAGGTGGGAAAGGGCAGTGTGGAGTGCAATGGAGATTGCATCATCTGTGGATCTGATTGGGCATTGTGCAAATTGGAGTGGGTCTAGGGTTTCTGGGATAATGGTGTTGATGTGAGCCATGACCAGCCTTTCAAAGCACTTCATGGCTACGGACGTGAGTGCTACAGGTCTGTTGTCATTTAGGCAAGTTGCCTTAGTGTTCTTGGGCACAGGGACTATGGTGGTCTGCTTAAAACATGTTGGTATTACAGACTCAAATCAGGGACATGTTGAACATGTCATTTTAGACACCTGCCAGTTGGTTAGCACATTCCCGGTGCACACGTCCTGGTAAGCCTTCTGGCCCTGCAGCCTTGTGAATGTTGACCTGTTTAAAGGTCTTACTCACGTCAGCTACGGAGAGAGTGATCACACAGTTGTCCAGAACAGCTGATGCTGTCGTGCATGCCTCAGTGTTGCTTGCCTCGAAGCGAGCATCGAAGTGATTTAGCTCATCTGGTAGGCTTGTGTCACTGGGCAGCTTGCGGCTGTGCTTACCTTTGTAGTCTAATAGCGGGATTTCTTATAAGCTCCCAGGTTAGAGTCCCGCACCTTGAAAGTGGCAGCTCTACCCTTTAGATCAGTGCAAATGTTGCCTGTAATCCATGGCATCTGGTTGGGGTATGTACATACAGTCACTGTGGGGACGACGTCCTTGATGCACTTATTGATAAAGCCAGTGACTGATGTGGTGTACTCCTCAATGCAATCGGAAGAAACCCGGAACATGTTCCAGTCGGTGATAGCAAAACTGTCCTGTAGTTTAGCATCTGCTTCATCTGACCACTTTTTTATAGACCGAGTCACTGGTGCGTCCTGCTTAAATTTTTGCATGTAAGCAGGAATCAGGATGATAGAATTGTGGACAGATTGACCAAATGGAGGGCGAGGGAGAGCTTTGTACGTGTCTCTGTGTGTAGAGTACAGGTGATCTAGAATTCTTTTCCCTCTGGTTGCGCATTTAACATGTTGATAGAAATTGGGTAAAACTGATTTAAGTTACCCTGCATTAAAGTCTCCAGCCACTAGGAGCACCGCCTCTGGGTGAGTGGTCTTAGTGCCAGCGTCCATATGTGGTGGTAAATCAACAGCCATGAAAAGTATAAATGAAAAGACTCTTGGTAAATAGTGTGGCCTACAGCTTATCATAAGTTACTCTACTTCAGGCAAGCAAAATCGAGAGACTTCCTTAGATTTCGTGCACCAGCTGATGTTTACAAATACGCACAGACCTCCCCCCCTCATCTTACTGGAGTCTGCTGTTCTATCTAGCAGGTGCAGCGTATATCCTGCTAGCTGAATATCCTAGTCATCATTCAGCCATGGTTCCGTGAAACATAAGATGTTACAAGTTTTTGATGTCCCGTTGGTAGGATATTCATGATCTTACCTCGTCTAATTTATTGTCCAATGATTGTACGTTGGCAAGTAATATTGACAATAACGGCAGCTTTCCCACTCTTCTTCTCCGGATCCTTATGAGGCACCCCGCTCTGTGTCCTCTTGTAACTTTGTCTCTTTCTCTTGCCAATAACGGGGATGCCGGCCTTGTTGCGTGTTCGCAGTATATCCTGTGCTTCCTGCTTGTTGAAGAAAACATCTTACTCTAATCTGAGGGGAGTGATCGCTGTCCTGATATCCAGAAGCTCTTTTTTTGCCGTAAGCACATAAGGGCACAATTGGTTAGGCACCGGTAAAACTGCTGCCATTTCTTCCGGCACCATTTTGAACCAATATGTACATGAAGGTAGAGTTATTAAAGTTATTAAATTGACTATGCATAGATGATAACATAAGAGTAGCAGCGGTGTTAGACTACTGAAATGCTCTACTTTCCGGCTACCTGGATAAAGTACTAAATAAACTTCAGTTGGTGCTAAATACGGCTGCTAGAATCCTGACTAGAACCAAAAAATTTGATTATATTACTCCAGTGCTAGCCTCTCTACACTGGCTTCCTGTCAAAGTGAGGGCTGATTTCAAGGTTTTACTGCTAACCTACAAAGCATTACATGGGCTTGCTCCTACCTATCTCTCTGATTTTGTCCTGCCGTACATACCTACACGTACGCTATGGTCACAAGACGCAGGCCTCCTAATTGTCCCTAGAATTTCTAAGCAAACAGCTGGAGGCAGGGCTTTCTCCTATAGAGCTCCATTTTTATGGAACGGTCTGCCTACCCATGTCAGAGATGCAAACTCGGTCTCAACCTTTAAGTCTTTACTGAAGATTCATCTCTTCAGTAGGTCCTATGATTGAGTGTAGTCTGGCCCAGGAGTGGGAAGGTGAACGGAAAGGCTCTGGAGCAACGAACCGCCCTTGCTGTCTCTGCCTGGCCGGTTCCCCTCTTTCCACTGGGATTTTCTGCCTCTAACCCTATTACAGGGGCTGAGTCACTGGCTTACTGGGGCTCTCTCATGTCATCCCTGGAAGGGGTGCGTCACCTGAGTGGGTTGATTCACTGATGTGGTCATCCTGTCTGGGTTGGCGCCCCCCCTTGGGTTGTGCAGTGGCGGAGATCTTTGTGGGCTATACTCAGCCTTGTCTCAGGATGGTAAGTTGGTGGTTGAAGATATCCCTCTAGTGGTGTGGGGGCTGTGCTTTGGCAAAGTGGGTGGGGTTATATCCTTCGTGTTTGGCCCTGTCCGGGGGTGTCCTCGGATGGGGCCACAGTGTCTCCTGACCCCTCCTGTCTCAGCCTCCAGTATTTATGCTGCAGTAGTTTATGTGTCGGGGGGCTAGGGTCAGTTTGTTATATCTGGAGTACTTCTCCTGTCCTATTCGGTGTCCTGTGTGAATCTAAGTGTGCGTTCTCTAATTCTCTCCTTCTCTCTTTCTTTCTCTCTCTCGGAGGACCTGAGCCCTAGGACCATGCCCCAGGACTACCTGACATGATGACTCCTTGCTGTCCCCAGTCCACCTGGCCGTGCTGCTGCTCCAGTTTCAACTGTTCTGCCTTATTATTCTTCGACCATGCTGGTCATTTATGAACATTTTAACATCTTGGCCATGTTCTGTTATAATCTCCACCCAGCACAGCCAGAAGAGGACTGGCCACCCCACATAGCCTGGTTCCTCTCTAGGTTTCTTCCTAGGTTTTGGCCTTTCTACTGAGTTTTTCCTAGCCTCTGTGCTTTTACACCTGCATTGCTTGCTGTTTGGGGTTTTAGGCTGGGTTTCTGTACAGCACTTTGAGATATCAGCTGATGTACGAAGGGCTATATAAATACATTTGATTTGGTGTAAAAGAGGGGGAGAGGGGGGGCAATGCAAATACTCTGGGTAGCCATTTGAATAGGTGTTAAGGAGTCTTATGGCTTGGGGGTAGAAGCTGTTTAGAAGACTCTTGGACCTAAACTTGGCGCTCCAGTACCGCATGCTGTGCATTAGCAGAGAGAAAAGTCTATGACTAGGGTGGCTGGAGTCTTTGACAATATTTAGGGCCTTCCTCCGACACCGCCTGGTATAGAGGTCCTGGATGGCAGGAAGCTTGGCCCCAGTGATGTGCTGGGCAGTTCGCCAGTCGTGAAAGCCAACATCACCCACGACAGAGAGCGGTTGATTGTCAAGGGCAATGAATACCATTATCTTGTCGTTAATGGATTTCACCTTTGAGTTGTCTGTCTGAAATGTTCTTACTCTTTCAAATGACTGCTTGACTTGTTGACTGCTCGACTTGTTGACCGCTCAATCCACACAGCAGACATTGTGGGCTAGGTTAGGAATGCTGTGTTGCACGTGTAGCGCAACATTTTATGTGGCGTCATATTTCATGTGTCTACGTTATATAGGTATGCACGTCAGATGTGACATCTGTTTTTCACATTGGCGTTAAAATAGACATCGGGCCGATACCGATGTTGCCATTTTTCGATAATATCGTCCGATTCCGATATGTTCACTGATATATCGTGCATCCCTACTTTGTATCCCTCATTTAGTCTAGTGTTTTTCCATTATTTTACCTGTATCTCTCAACTCTTGGCCTATCTTTGAAACCAGATGTGGGTCAATGGAACCCAGCTCTGTCTTGACACATACCAACAAACTACTTTTTTACATCCCATCTATAATTCAATAACCTCTTTTTCATGGGAGAAATGACTTATGATACCACTGATATGTTTTTACTAAAGCATGAGTGATTCTACTCCCCCAGGCTGTGAAAGAAGAGGAATGCAGCGTTGCTCCACAAAGTGGTAAAGATGAGCCCATTCTGTCCTACGACTGCCAACATAAGCCTTTGATAAAGAGTTTGGGGGAATTTGATGGTCTGTATCAAATGCATGTGTCCATCTACTTTCACACTACCCCTGGTTGGCCTACAGTGCTTTGCAAAAGTATTCACTCACTTGGTCTTTTTCCTATTTAGTTTCCTTGCAACCTGTTAAATTGATTTTTATTTGGATTTCATGTAATTGACATCAAATCAAATCAAATTTTATTTGTCACATACACATGGTTAGCAGATGTTAATGCGAGTGTAGCGAAATGCTTGTGCTTCTAGTTCCGACAATGCAGTGATAACCAACAAGTAATCTAACTAACAATTCCAAAACTACTGTCTTATACACAGTGTAAGGGGATAAGGAATATGTACATAAGGATATATGAATGAGTGATGGTACAGAGCAGCATACAGTAGATGGTATCGAGTACAGTATATACATATGAGATGAGTATGTAGACAAAGTAAACAAAGTGGCATAGTTAAAGTGGCTAGTGACATAAGAATGCAGTCGATGATCTAGAGTACAGTATATACATATGCATATGAGATGAATAGTGTAGGGTAAGTAACATTATATAAGGTAGCATTGTTTAAAGTGGCTAGTGATATATTTACATCATTTCCCATCAATTCCCATTATTAAAGTGGCTGGAGTTGGGTCAGTGTCAATGACAGTGTGTTGGCAGCAGCCACTCAATGTTAGTGATTGCTGTTTAACAGTCTGATGGCCTTGAGATAGAAGCTGTTTTTCAGTCTCTCGGTCCCAGCTTTGATGCACCTGTACTGACCTCGCCTTCTGGATGATAGCGGGGTGAACAGGCAGTGGTTTGGGTGGTTGATGTCCTTGATGATCTTTATGGCCTTCCTGTAACATCGGGTGGTGTAGGTGTCCTGGAGGGCAGGTAGTTTGCCCCCGGTGATGCGTTGTGCAGACCTCACTACCCTCTGGAGAGCCTTACGGTTGAGGGCGGAGCAGTTGCCGTACCAGGCAGTGATACAGCCCGCCAGGATGCTCTCGATTGTGCATCTGTAGAAGTTTGTGAGTGCTTTGTGAGTGCTTTTGGTGACAAGCCGAATTTCAACCTCAGGAGGCTGAAGAGGCGCTGCTGCGCCTTCTTCACGACGCTGTCAGTGTGAGTGGACCAATTCAGTTTGTCTGTGATGTGTATGCCGAGGAACTTAAAACTTGCTACCCTCTCCACTACTGATCCATCGATGTGGATAGGGGGGGTGTTCCCTCTGCTGTTTCCTGAAGTCCACAATCATCTCCTTAGTTTTGTTGACGTTGAGTGTGAGGTTATTTTCCTGACACCACACTCCGAGGGCCCTCACCTCCTCCCTGTAGGCCGTCTCGTCGTTGTTGGTAATCAAGCCTACCACTGTTGTGTCGTCCGCAAACTTGATGATTGAGTTGGAGGCGTGCATGGCCACGCAGTCGTGGGTGAACAGGGAGTACAGGAGAGGGCTCAGAACGCACCCTTGTGGGGGCCCCGTGTTGAGGATCAGCGGGGAGGAGATGTTGTTGCCTACCCTCACCACCTGTGGGCGGCCCGTCAGGAAGTCCAGTACCCAGTTGCACAGGGCGGGGTCGAGACCCAGGGTCTCGAGCTTGATGACGAGCTTGGAGGGTACTATGGTATTGAATGCCGAGCTGTAGTCGATGAACAGCATTCTCACATAGGTATTCCTCTTGTCCAGGTGGGTTAGGGCAGTGTGCAGTGTGGTTGAGATTGCATCGTCTGTGGACCTATTTGGGCGGTAAGCAAATTGGAGTGGGTCTAGGGTGTCAGGTAGGGTGGAGGTGATATGGTCCTTGACTAGTCTCTCAAAGCACTTCATGATGACGGAAGTGAGTGCTACGGGGGCGGTAGTCGTTTAGCTCAGTTACCTTAGCTTTCTTGGGAACAGGAACAATGGTGGCCCTCTTGAAGCATGTGGGAACAGCAGACTGGTATAGGGATTGATTGAATATGTCCGTAAACACACCGGCCAGCTGGTCTGCGCATGCTCTGAGGGCGCGGCTGGGGATGCCGTCTGGGCCTGCAGCCTTGCGAGGGTTAACACGTTTAAATGTCTTACTCACCTCGGCTGCAGTGAAGGAGAGACTGCATGTTTTCGTTGCAGGCAGTGTCAGTGGCACTGTATTGTCCTCAAAGCGGGCAAAAAAGTGATTTAGTCTGCCTGGGAGCAAGACATCCTGGTCCGTGACTGGGCTGGGTTTCTTCTTGTAGTCCGTGATTGACTGTAGACCCTGCCACATGCCTCTTGTGTCTGAGCCATTGAATTGAGATTCCACTTTGTCTCTGTACTGACGCTTAGCTTGTTTAATAGCCTTGCGGAGGGAATAGCTGCATTGTTTATATTCGGACATATTACCAGACACCTTGCCCTGATTAAAAGCAGTGGTTCGCGCTTTCAGTTTCACGCGAATGCTGCCATCAATCCACGGTTTCTGGTTTGGGAATGTTTTTATCGTTGCTATGGGAACGACATCTTCGACGCACGTTCTAATGAACTCGCACACCGAATCAGCGTATTCGTCAATATTTCCATCTGACGCAATACGAAACATGTCCCAGTCCACGTGATGGAAGCAGTCTTGGAGTGTGGAGTCAGCTTGGTCTGACCAGCGTTGGACAGACCTCAGCGTGGGAGCCTCTTGTTTAAGTTTCTGCCTGTAGGCAGGGATCAGCAAAATGGAGTCGTGGTCAGCTTTTCCGAAAGGGGGCGGGGCAGGGCCTTACATGCGTCGCGGAAGTTAGAGTAACAATGATCCAAGGTTTTACCACCCTGGTTGCGCAATCGATATGCTGGTAAAATTTAGGAGTCTTGTTTTCAGATTAGCTTTGTTAAAATCCCCAGCTACAATGAATGCAGCCTCCGGATAAATGGTTTCCAGTTTGCAAAGAGTTAAATAAAGTTCGTTCAGAGCCATCGATGTGTCTGCTTGGGGGATATATACGGCTGTGATTATAATCGAGGAGAATTCTCTTGGAAGATAATGCGGTCTACATTTGATTGTGAGGAATTCTAAATCAGGTGAACAGAAGGATTTGAGTTCCTGTATGTTTCCTTCATCACACCATGTCTCGTTAGTCATGAGGCATACGCCCCCGCCACTCTTCTTACCAGAAAGATGTTTGTTTCTGTCGGCGCGATGCGTGGAGAAACCCGTTGGCTGCACCGCCTCGGATTGCGTCTTCCCAGTTAGCCATGTTTCTGTGAAGCAGAGAACGTTGCAGTCTCTGATGTCCCTCTGGAATGCTACTCTTGCTCGGATTTCGTCAACCTTGTTGTCAAGAGACTGGACATTGGCAAGAAGAATGCTGGGGAGTGCTGCGCGATGTGCCCTTTTTCAGAGTCTGACCAGAACACCGCCTCGTTTCCCTCTTTTTCGGACATACACAAAATAGTCCAAATTGGTGAAGTGAAAAATATAAACTTGTTTCACAAAATTCAAAAAAATAAAAAATAGAAAAGTGGTATGTGCATATGAATTCACCCCCTTTACTATGAAGCCCCTAAATAAGATCTGGTGCAACCAATTACCTTCAGAAGTCACATAATTAGTTAAATAAAGTCCACCTGTGTGTAATCTAAGTGTCACATGATCTCAGTATATATACTGTTCTGAAGGGCCCCAGAGTCTGCCACACCACTAAGCAAGGGGCACCACCAAGGAAGCAGCACCATGAAGACCAAGGAGCTCTCCAAAACAGGTCAGGGACAAAGTTGTGGAGAAGTACAGATCAGGGTTGGGTCAAGGCATGTGGGAGACTCCTCAAACATATGGAATAAGGTACTCTGGTAAGATGAGACTAAAATGTAGCTTTTTGGCCATCAAGGAAAACGCTATGTCTGACACAAACCCAACACCTCTCATCATCCCGAGAACCAGCATTATGCTGTGGGGATGTTTTTCCATTGGCAGAGACTGGGAAACTGGTCAGAATTGAAGGAATGATGGATGGCACTAAATACTGGGAAATTCTTGAGGGAAACCTGTCTCAGGCTTCCAGAGATTTGAGACTGAGATGGAGGTTCACCTTCCAGCAGGACAGTGACCCTAAACATACTGCTAAAGCAACACTCGAGTGAAAGGTGCAAATGGTGAATAGTTATGCACGCTCAAGCTCTTTTCTAATCTTATTTCTTGTTTATTTCACAATAAAATATATTGTTCATCTTCAAAGTGGTAGGGATGTTGTGTAAATCAAAAGACACAAACCCCCCCAAAATACATTTTAATTCCAGGTTGTAAGGCAACAAAATAGGACAAATGCCAAGGGGGTGAATACTTTTGCAAGCCAATGTACATCTCTAGACCATCCCCTGGCCTTGACCAGTGACCACCATACCATACTTAACCTCACAGCAGCAGTTCAAGGACAATAGCGGGAAGTGGCGTCTGGAATTCAACAAACAGAAACAACTCGTAAGGATGTTACCTGAGACTTAAATCTAAGTAGTTGCAAAAGTAGCACACTCCGTAACAACGCGTTTGGAGAGAGAGCTAAATGAGGTTTCATGTCGTCTGGAGTCCCACTGGATGTGCCAGACACAATTTTTGCTCTGCTTAGCTGCTCTCTCTGCCTCCTTGGTTCACCTAATAGGGAGATAAAGTTAATATGGCTACTTCATACAACTAATCAGGGATTTATCTTGTGACTATTTCATGCTTTAGCAGGATATTACAGCAACGTAGCACAGGTTGAACTGCTTGTTACATGTTTTCTCTCATGTCTTGCACTCAAAGCACCAGCATCTATTCTAGCCCACAACTTAAGAAAAGTGCATATTTAAAATATATGCTTTAAATATGACACGTTGTCAGTCAAAATAACTCCCTTAGACAGTGGTAATATTGCCTGGCTACCCTTCCACATGGCGCTGGTCAAACGCCATGCCCTCTAACGTTTCTTCTCCACGATGACTTTTGGAATGCCAACACATTCAAACTGATGGATAGAGCAGTGGAATTAAATGCAGGATGAATCGTCAGGCAAGCGGTAGTAGCCAATGTTTACAAAACAAAATGAATTGGACTAATAAATGACAGTGAGGGGGGATGCGGTTTGCATGAGGTTTCTTAATTTGTCTTTTAAAACAAATCAAATCAACCTAAAGGTGATGCCTTTAATTAAATCATGACTGCAGGCCATCTCCTCATAGTAAACCTGATATCTACCATTACTGCAGGCCATCGCCTCATAGTAAACCTGATATCTACCATTCGGCTTGTCACCAAAAGCACTCACAAACTTCTACAGATGCACAATCGAGAGCATCCTGGCGGGCTGTATCACCGCCTGGTACGGCAACTGCTCCGCCCTCAACCGTAAGGCTCTCCAGAGGGTAGTGAGGTCTGCACAATGCATCACCGGGGGCAAACTACCTGCCCTCCAGGACACCTACACCACCCGATGTTACAGGAAGGCCATAAAGATCATCAAGGACATCAACCACCCGAACCACTGCCTGTTCACCCCGCTATCATCCAGAAGGCGAGGTCAGTACAGGTGCATCAAAGCTGGGACCGAGAGACTGAAAAACAGCTTCTATCTCAAGGCCATCAGACTGTTAAACAGCCACCACTAACATTGAGTGGCTGCTGCCAACACACTGTCATTGACACTGACCCAACTCCAGCCACTTTAATAATGGGAATTGATGGGAAATGTTGTAAATATATCACTAGCCACTTTAAACAATGCTACCTTATATAATGTTACTTACCCTACATTATTCATCTCATATGCATACGTATATACTATACTCTACATCATCGACTGCATCCTTATGTAATACATGTATCACTAGCCACTTTAACTATGCCACTTTGTTTACTTTGTCTACATTCTCATCTCATATGTATATACTGTACTCGATACCATCTACTGTATGCTGCTCTGTACCATCACTCATTCATATATCCTTATGTACATATTCTTTATCCCCTTACACTGTGTATAAGACAGTAGTTTTGGAATTGTTAGTTAGATTACTTGTTGGTTATCACTGCATTGTCGGAACTAGAAGCACAAGCATTTCGCTACACTCGCATTAACATCTGCTAACCATGTGTATGTGACAAATAAAATTTGATTTGATTTGATTTACTGCAGGCCATTATCTCATAGTAAACCTGATATCTACCATTACTGCAGGCCATCATCTCATTGTAAACCTGATATCTACCATTACTACAGGCCATCTCATTGTAAACGTTGCTTGCCAAATAAATCACACCATTAAAGTCACGTGAAGAAAATGAAAAACAATTATTTACGGCTGAAATTAAAACTGCCCTACTGCTCCTCGTACTTTTACTTTACCAGTACTGCCAGTCAGCATTCTTAACTTCAAATGGCTGCCTTATAACTCTGCCTGCCAAGACCTGTCTACAGCGTGTGTAGCCTGTTGTATGTGTTAGTGAGGTTAAACCTACGTTCAAAGGGAAGAGTGAGTGAGAGAGAAGAGTGGCAGGCAGCTAGATGGTGGCGGGTAACTCAACCGCAGCACCAGGAAGGCAGCGTAAGCGGATTAGCCTATCAAACTCTGATACAGCTCTGAGGCTATGACAGAACAGCCAAAATGCTCTGTCCCTTTTCGCTAAAAATCCCCACAGAGGAAATGCACTATGAATCTCCTCCACAACCACTCATTTTATCCAGTGATTTGGTTCCTGCTGTGTTCTGGCCCCCAGGGGAGCGCTGGTGCAAATGGGTTTTATTACAAAGGAGCGGATGACGATACTACGCCTGTCTTTTACTTCCAGGTCAGATACAGGTGCTCATATATTTCTCACCTAAGGTGTGACATGAGGAAATATGTCATTAAATAGATCCTGCAAAAAAAACAAAAGTCGTCAATATGTCCACTGAAATGTAAATGAAATGGGCCCTGGTGCTGACATTATTCATACTGTAGGAATATATCTATGCTCACAAAAACCATAGGTGCATAAGAAAGTGAAAAGATAATTAAAGAATCCCTGAAACAGTGTTCTTGAATTGGCACCATATCTATCCGGCTCTCCTGCATAGCGAGGTTACTTTCTGTTCTCATACTGAATCTGCTGAATGTGAAAATGGAAAAAGATAGCAGCCCTACAGTTTATTCGAGGATTAGTGTGAAGAGGTCTTGAGAGGTCCAACTGAAATAGGGAAGAGAAGTGTGACCCTGCTTTCACATTTCAAAGGGATGACGAGTCCAAAGGAAACAATGCCTACAAAGGATATTGTCTACTGTGTAATGTTTCCAACAGTCAAAACAACAATGACATCATTTCCAGCCATTTCCACCAAAACAAGTATGTCTTCAGGTATAAAGCTATTCTCAATACCCCATCATCCTCCACACAGGATTTGGACTCAGACACCATGGGAGGGGGTGGTCCTACTAAGCTATATGGAAATGTTTTAAGGTCATACTAGGGATCATTTTGCTGTTTGATTTAAAAATTAAAAGGCCCTTGACATACTCCCCCATCACCCTCCACACAGAATAAAGACTCATATACCAAGGTGATGTGGTTAGCCTTCCATGTAGAGCTATTCTTCTGTTGGAGGATACATTGTGTTGGCTCATTGTTTGCTCCCTATTGACAGTGGCACTGTGTCCCTGACAGATTGTGCTCCAAAACTGTTTACTGACACCAGATGGACAGAGCGGTCCAGTGATGAGATTTCACTTGTGCGTACCTCATTAGTAATACATACAGTTCAAGTCGGAAGTTTACATAGCCAAATACATTTTAGATCAATTTTTCACCATTCCTGACATTTAATTCTAGTAAAAATGCCCTGTCTTAGGTCAGTTAGGATCACCACTTATTTTAAGAATGTGAAATGGCAGAACAGTAGAGAGAATGATTTATTTCAGCATTTATTTCTAAAATCACATTCCCAGTGGGTCAGAAGATTACATACACTCAATTAGTATTTGGTAGCATTGTCTTTAAATTGTTTAACTTGGGTCAAACGTTTTGGGTGCCTTACACAACGTTCCCACAATAAGTTGGGTGAATTTTGGCCCATTCCTCCTGACAGAGCTGGTGTAACTGAGTCTTGAGATGTTGCTTCAATATATCCACATAATTTCCCCTCCACTTGATGTCATCTATTTTGTGAAGTGCACCAGTCCCTCCTAAAGCAAACCACCCCCACAACATGATGCTTCTAACCCCGTGCTTCACGGTTGCAATTCAACTCTCCTTCCGTGCAAGTAAAACTAAATACATTCTCTTCAACCGATCGCTGCCCACACCTGCCCGCCCGACTAGCATCACCACTCTGGATGGTTCTGACTTAGAATATGTGGACAAATACCTAGGTGTCTGGTTAGACTGTAAACTCTCCTTGCACACTCACATTAGGCATCTCCATTCCAAAATTAAATCTAGAATCAGCTTCCTATTTCACAACAAAGCATCCTTCACTCATGCTGCCAAACAGACCCTCGCAAAACTGACTATCCTACCACTCCTTGACTTCGGCAATGTCATTTATAAAACAGCCTCCAACACTCTACTCAGCAAATGTTATGCAGTCTATCGCAGTGCCATCCGTTTTGTCACCAAAGCCCCATATACTACCCACCATTGCAACCTGTATGCTCTCGTTGGCTGGCCCTCGCTTCATATTCATCGCCAAACCCACTGGCTCCACGTCATCTATAAGTCTTTGCTAGGTAAAGCCCCGCCTTATCTCAGCTCACTGGTCACCATACCTGCACCCACCCGTAGCACGCGTTCCAGGAGGTATATTTCACTGGTCACCCCCAAAGCCAATTCCCCTTCGGCTGCCTTTCCTTCCAGTTCTCTGCTGCCAATGACTAGAACAAATTAAATCACTGAAGCTGGAGACTCATATCTCCCTCACTAGCTTTAAGCACCAGCTGTCAAAGCAGCTCATAGATCACTGCACCAGTACATAGCCCATCCAACTACTTCATTCCCATACTGTTATCTATTTATTTATTTTTTGCTCCGTTGCACCCCAGTATATCTACTTGTACACTCATCTTCTGCACATCTACCACACCAGTGTTTAATTGCGATATTATAATTATTTCGCCACTATGGCCTATTCATTGCCTTACCTCCATTATCCTACCTCATTTGCAAACACTGCATACAAACCTTTTCTATTGTAATATTGGCTATGTTTGTTTATTCCATGTTTAACTCTGTGTTGTTGTTTGTGTTGCACTGCTTTGCTTCATCTTGGCCAGGTCGCAGTTGTAAATGAGAACTTGTCCTCAACTAGCCTACCTGGTTAAATAAAGGTGAAATAAAAATATTTTTTAAAGGTTTTTAGGCATCCTTGCTCACACACGCTTTCTCAGTTCTGCCCACAAATTTTCTATAGGATTGAGGTCAGGGCTTTGTGATGGCCACTCCAATACCTTAACTTTGTTGTCCTTAAGCCATTTGGCCACAACTTTGGAAGTATGCTTGGGGTCATTGTCCATTGGGAAGACACATTTGCGGCCAAGCTTTACCTTCCTGACTGATGTCTTGAGATGTTGCTTTAATACTCCCACATTTTCCTGCCTCATGATGCCATCTATTTCATGAAGTGCACCAGTCCCTCCTGCAGCAACGCACCTCCACAACATGATGCTGCCACCCCTGTGCTTCACGGTTGGGATGGAATTCCTCAGCTTGCAAGCCTTCCCGTTTTTCCTCCAAACATAACGGTGTCATTATGGCCAAACCGTTCTATTTTTGTTTCATCAGACCAGATGACATTTCTCCAAAAAGTACGATCTTTTTCACCATGTGCAGTTGCAAACTGTAGTCTGGCTTTTTTAATGGCAGTTTTGGAGCAGTGGCTTCTTCCTTGCTGAGCGGCCTTTCAGGTTATGTAGATACAGGACTCGTTTTACTGTGGATATAGATACTTCTGTACCCGTTTCCTCCAGCATCTTCACAAGGTCCTTTGCTGTTGTTCTGGGATTGATTTGCACTTTTCGCACCAAAGTTCGTTCATCTCTAGGAGACAGAATGCGTCTCCTTTCTGAGCGGTATGACGTCTGCGTGGTCCCATGGTGTTTATACTTGCGTATTATTGTTTGTACAGATGAACGTGGTACCTTCAGGCATTTGGAAATTGTTCCCAAGGATGAACCAGACTTGTGGAGGTCTACAATTTCTTTTCTGAGGTCTTGGCTGTTTTCTTTTGATTTTTCCATAATGTCAAGCAAAGAGGCACTGAGTTTGAAGGTAGGCCTTGAAATACAGTAGATGTCCTAACCGACTTGCCAAAAGTCTGTTACCAAGAAATGTGTGGACTGGTTGAAAAACAAGTTTAATGACTCCAACCTAAGTGTATGTAAACTTCCGAATTCAACTGTATGTCATACAGTATATTTTTATGTAAAGTACTATAGTCGTTGTGGTGTTATTAATTCAACCTAAGGCTTGAGCTGCTGCTGTCCTGTTTTGGGAATGACCGTGCACAGTGCTTGCTGGCCGAGGAGGTTACCAGACATCACTGGTCATCACAGCTGTAAAAGTGAGTGAGCGTGAGTAACAACTTTCAAACGCTAGTTTGAATATCATGAAAACGGACTGCCACTTTCCTGCTGTTGTACTGCAGATCACTGTGTAATGTAAAGTGTTCCACTCAAGAGGAAGGGAAACTGTCTGTAGGTAGAGGAGTGGGGAACATTCACAGAACATTATGGGGCAGTGTGTGTGTGTGTGTGTGTGTGTGTGTGTGTGTGTGTGTGTGTGTGTGTGTGTGTGTGTGTGCGCGCAGGAAGGGAAACTGTCTGTAGGTAGAGGAGTGGGGAACATGCTCAGAAGATTATGGGGCAGTGTGTGTGTGTGTGTGTGCGCGCAGGAAGGGAAACTGTCTGTAGTTAGAGGAGTGGGGAACATTCACAGAACATTATGGGTGAGTGTGTGCATGTACAGGAAGAGACGAACGCTGAAAATTGTCATTACAATTGTCGTAAATGTGTGTTCAAGGCCAAAGACACAGGACAAGCTTACACCCTGTGGTAAGAAGAAGGATATTGATATCTTAAGAGATTTGGGTTCATATTCTCTTTGGCATACAGTCCAGAGTAGGGATGGGCACAGTTATTCCAATATCTGAACAGACGTAAGTATTTGATTACTTGCGAGAGTATTCATTTAAAAAAAATGGAGGCCTATTTCATTGAAAATGCTTCGCTTAAAATGTAATTATCTGTGTGACATACAAGGATAGACCATGATATTAGACATTTTAATAAAACAACAGTTATGAGTGAGCCAGTGGTTGAAAAAGTACCCAACTGTCATACTTGAGTAAAAGTAGAGATACCTTAATAGAAAGTTACTCAAGTAAAAGTGAAAGTCAGCCAGTAAAATACTACTTGAGTAAAAGTCTAAAACTATTTGGTTTTAAATATACTTAAGTAGATTTTAGCAAATACATTTACTTTTGATACTTAAGTATTAAAAAATACAAGTAAAAGTATAAATAATTTAAAATTCCCTATATTAACCAAAGCAGACTACCATTTTGTTGTTTTGTAAAATGTATGGATAGCCCTGGGCACACTCCAACACTCAGACATTATTTACAAAAGATGCAATTGTGTTTAGTGAGTCCGCCAGGCCAGGTAGGAATGACCACGTGTTCTCTTGATAAGTGCTTGAATTTGTCCATTTTCCTGTCCTGCTAAGCATTCCAACTATAAAGAGTACTTTTTGTTGTCAGGGAAAATGTATGGAGTAAAAAGTACAATATTTTCAGGAATGTAGTGAAGTAAAAGTTGTCAAAAAAAGTACAGATACCCCGAAAACCTACTTAAGTAGTACTTTAAAGTATTTCTACTTAAGTACTTTACACCATTGCCAGTAGCCACACCTATCTTGTTATTGTTGAAGCTTGTTTACATCGATTTGATGCAGTCAAGGCAGACCCTACCAGATGAGATGATAGGTAACCTATAGACAACCTATTGATAACCTATTGCAGTGACACGTTAGTCTAACAAGCGCGAGTCTAACAACACGCTGAGTGCATTACCTCTACTGAGTCGCTCAAACAAGCCCCCATTGAAGTAAAACAATTAATAAAATAAACATGTCTTTAAAACATGCATTTCAACTATCCGAATATCCGAAAAAAATACTATGATATTGTTTGAATAGTGAAATAATTTCAAATGTCCATCCCTAGAACATAGGAACAGAGGAGGTTCTTGCCTCTGTCTAAGGAGGGCTGTTCATGTTCATGCCCGAGGAGCAACAACAAGAAGGAAATGCCTTTGTGATGAGGGGAAGCCAGATCCCCCATGCGCCTCACTGTCTCCTCCCCAACATCCCCTGACTTCAACTGTGACTCAGCTTGACTGTGCATTGTTCTCAGCTCTTGCAAATTAAAAATAAACTGCAAGCCATAAAAATCTATGGAATAAGGCAATAAAGTTGAAAATAATAATAAGCTCACTTGTAAATCCATTGTAACCAGTCTTCCTGAAACTTGATTATCTTTGGCTACCACAAATCTACTGAAAGCATACAGTAAAGCAGGGTCCCCCAACTGGTGGCCTGTGGGCCGAATTTGGCTTGTGCATGGTTTTATTTGGCCCCCAAGTAGTCTGAGCAGAAAATAAAAAAAAACAGATTAATTTTCATAGTTGGACATAAGAGTGTAAGACACCAGGAAATCACGTCCAATGGATTTAATTTAGGAAATCTGTTCCCAAGTATTCCCACACATAATAGAGAGGTATGTGATTGTAAACAAATAATAATAATAGTAATATGAATACAGTGACTAGTGAAAGTATTCACCCCCTTGGCATTTTTACTATTTTGTTGCCTTACAACCTGGAATTAAAATTGATTATTTTGGGGGGGGGGGGGTTGTATCACATGATTTACACAACATGCCTACTACTTTGAAGATGCAAAATATATTTTGTGAAACATAACAAATAAGACACACAAAAAAAACTTTAGCATGCATAACTATTCACCCACCCAAAGGCAATACTTTGTAGAGAAACCTTTTGCAGCAATTACAGCTGCAAGTCTCTTGGGGTATGTCTCTATAAGCTTGGCACATATAGCCACTAGGATTTTTGCCCATTCTTCAAGGGAAAACTGCTCAAGCTCCTTCAAGTTGGATGGGTTCCGCTGATGTACAGCAATCTTTGTCATACCACAGATTCTCAATTGGATTGAGGTCTGGGCTTTGACTAGGCCATTCCAAGACATTTAAAATGTTTCACCTTAAACCACTCGAGTGTTGTTGTAGCAGTATGTTTAGGGTCTGCAGGGAAGGTGAACCTCCATCCCAGTCTCAAATCTCTTGGAAGACAAACAGGTTTCCCTCAAAAATGTCTCTGTATTTAGCGCCATCCATCATGCCTTCAATTCTGACCAGTTTCCCAGTCCCTGCCGATGGGGTTCTCAGGGTGATGAGAGGTGTTGGGTTTGTTCCAGACATAGTATTTTCCTTAATTCATCAATTTTATTCTCATCTGACCAGAGTACATTCTTCCATATGTTTGAGTCTCCAAACATGCCTTTTGTCAAACAACAAACATGTTCGCTTATTTTTGTTTTGCTACTCTTCTGTAAATCCCAGCTCTGTGGAGTGAACAACTTAAAATGGTCCAATGGACAGATACTCCAATCTCCGCTGTGGAGCTTTGCAGCTCCTTAAGGGTTATCTTGGTCTCTTTGTTGTCTTTCTGATCAATGCCCTCTTTGCCTGGTCCATGAGCTTTGGTGATCAATGCCCTCTTTGCCTGGTCCATGAGCTTTGGTGGGCGGCCCTCTCTTTGCAAGTTTGTTGTGGTGCCATATTCTTTCCATTTTTTAATGTGGGATGTTCAAAGTTTCTGATATTTTTTTACAACCCAACCTTGATCTGTACTTCTCCACAACTTTGTCCCTGACCTGTTTGGAGAGTTCCTTGGTCTTCAAGGTGCCGCTTGCTTGGTGGTGCCCCTTGCTTTGTGGTGTTGCAGACTTTGGGGCCTTTCAGAACAGGTGTATATATACTGAGATCATGTGACAGATTGCACACAGGTGGACTTCATTTAACTAATTATGTGACTTCTGGAGGTAATTGGTTGCACCAAATCTTATTTAGGGTCTTCATAGCAAAGGGGGTGAATACATATGCACGCACCACTTTTCCATTTTTAATAATTTTTTGACACAAGTCATTTTTTAAATTTCACTTAACCAATTTGGACTATTTTGTGCATATCCTTTACATGAAATCCAAATAAAAATATATTTAAATTAGAGGTTGTAATACAACAAAATAGGAAAAAGGCCAGGGGGGTGAATAGTTTTGCAAGGCACAGTAATTGATTGGATTTATATAACACTTTTCTACCACCTGAGGTACTTAAATCACTTTATATTGTAGGGGGAAACTCACCTCATCCACCATCAATGTGTAGCACCCATCTGGGTGATTCACAGCGACCATTTTTGTGCCAGAACTTTCACCACACATCAGCTATCAGGTGGAGAGGTGAGGAGTGATACAGTATATGCCAATTCGGAACGAGGGGGAAGATTAGGTTGCCATGATGGAATGCGCAAGGTTTTGAATACAGCCATGACACCAGGGTGATCACCCCTACTCTTACAATTAGCACCATGTGATTTTGAATAACCACGGAGTCAGGACACCCGTTTTTACGTCCCATCCGAAAGACGCCACCGTGCAGAACACTGTTCCCAAATATAATCAAAATTGGTTTGAAAGTATTGTGTTTTACTCAAATATTACATTGGTTTATGCTTCTTGCGGTCAATTTGCAGTGTAAAAATATATTTTGTTCCGGCACCCCGACCACCCACTCAAGAAAAATATGATTTTGGAAAAAAAGACGCTGGAGGAGATGGCTGCCGTTTTTTGTGCACTTAACCAATTGTTCTACTGTGTGTATTTTTTCACGTTTTTGTAACTTATTTTTTACACAATGTTTCTGCCACCATCTCATGACTAAAAAGACCTTCTGGATATTAGGACAGCGATTACTCAACTCGTACTGGACAGTGCGGATGAGAAGGATCTACTTCAGACACCAGACAAGGCCCAAGTCCCCGTGATTCGCAGGAGAAAGACACAGAGATATCAGGAGGACGAGCACACCCCATTCTCATCGACAGATCTGTAGGGGAGAAGGTTAAGAGCTTCAAGTTCCTTGGTGTCCACATCACAAACTAATTATCATGGTCCAAACACACCAAGTCGGTCGTGAAGAGAGCATGACAAAGCCTATTCCTCAGGAGAATGGAAAGATTTGGCATGGGTCCTCAGATCCTCAAGGTTCTATGCCTGGTATGGAAACTGCTCGGCCGCTGAGGGTAGTGTGTATGGAGGGTAGTGTGTATGGAGGGTAGTGCGTATGGAGGGTAGTGCGTATGGCTCAGTACATCACTGGGGCCAAGCTTCCTGCCATCCAGGACCTCTACACCAAGTGGTGTCAGAGAAAGGCCCTAACATTTGTCAAAGACTCCAGACACCCTAGTCATAGACTGCTCTCTCTGCTACCACACGGCAAGCAGTACCGGATCGCCAAGTCTTGGTCCAAAAGGCTTCTTAACAGCTTCTACCCCCAAGCCAGAAGACTCCTGAACAGCTAATCAAATGGCTACACAGACAATATGTATTGTGTGCCCACTCTCCGCACATTTACGCTGCTGCTACTCTCTGGTTATCTATGTATAGTCACTTTCTCTACCTACATGTACATATTACCTTGACTAACTGGTGCCCCCACACATCGACTCTGTACCGGTACCCCCTGTATATAGCCTCCACATCGACTCTGTACCGGTACCCCCTGTATATAGCCTCCACATCGACTCTGTACTGGTACCCTCTGTATATAGTCTCCACATTGACTCTGTACCGTAACACCCTGTATATAGCCTCCCCATTGACTCTGTACCGTAACACCCTGTATATAGCCTCCACATTGCCTCTGTACCGTAATACCCTGTATATAGCCTCCACATTGACTCTGTACCGTAATACCCTGTATATAGCCTCCACATTGACTCTGTACCGTAATACCCTGTATATAGTCTCCACATTGACCCTGTATATAGCCTCGCTACTGTTATCTTACTGCTGGTCTTTTACCATTTGTTATTTTTTACTTAACACTTATTTTTCTTAAAACTGCATTGTTGGTTCAGGGCTTGTAAGTAAGCATTTCACTGTAAGGTCACACCTGTTGGTTCAGGGCTTGTAAGTAAGCATTTCACTGTAAGGTCACACCTGTTGTATTTGGCGCATGTGACACATTTGATTTGATCCCTGCACTAAAGAATAGGTGTTATCCCAGAGGTGAATGTTTCAGCAGCGGTCTAGAGTCCTCGGTGACGTGAGTTTTATAACCACCCTGTGGTCCTTATAGCCTGCAGATAAACGGTGGTCTAGGAGACCATAAAACTTTCTACAAATTTAGCTCCAACATAATACAGAGACACTCTTCATGACACTATGTGTGGCTCTATTGACTATTGGCCAGTCAAAGATAATGTAATCAAAGACCAATATTGACGGAGAACCATAACAGAAGCCTCACTGTGTACATTGACTGATTCTGATGACAGCATCAGATTCTAGATTATTCAGTGACATCATCTGTCTCACATGGTACTAAGATTGGTTTACAGCCAGTGAGGAGATTTGAATGGGTTGGTAAACATTTGTCTAATAGCCCGACATTTCTATGCATGCAAACTTCTGTCTTGCAAATCATACATGGTAATACAATTTCCTTTCAACACTTTAACTGAAAATGCATTAAAACTATGTTGTGGTTGTGTATCACATTGCAAAGAGTCTAAAACTGGCATTATGCCTTATTAAATGACTGTGGAAAACCCCTTTTTGCTAAAAAGAGGGGAAAATGGCTACTAGCTTTGGCTATCCTTCTCCACTTCATTCACTTGAAAGCTTTGAACATAAATATTTCATTGTGAATTGGCACAAGGGATGAAGAGAAAAGGAATCATTCTTTCCATAAAAAAATAGGGTGTCTTCCAACTGTCAATGCAGGCTTTATAAAATCAAACATAGTAGAATTCTCTTCTCATCACATCGCTGGTCTCACCATGAAGTAGGAGGAATGCTATGGTAACATTGGAATCCAAAAGGGAAATGTAGCCTCTGGTTTCACTTCCTAAATCTCCCTTTCTAAAAGACACTGCGTGTTCCAGGTTATAAACAACACCGGTTGTACATTCAAGACTCAGAATTGGAACACCCCAAAAGCTGATGGGCTAATGTTACACAAACAAAGCTGATGGGCTAATGTTACGCAAACAAAGCTGATGGGCTAATGTTACGCAAACAAAGCTGATGGGCTAATGTTACGCAAACAAAGCTGATGGGCTAATGTTACGCAAACAAAGCTGATGGGCTAATGTTACGCAAACAAAGCTGATGGGCTAATGTTACACAAACAAAGCTGATGGGCTAATGTTACACAAACAAAGCTGATGGGCTAATGTTACACAAACAAAGCTGATGGGCTAATGTTACACAAACAAAGCTGATAGGCTAATGTTACGCAAACAAAGCTGATGGGCTAATGTTACGCAAACAAAGCTGATGGGCTAATGTTACGCAAACAAAGCTGATGGGCTAATGTTACGCAAACAAAGCTGATGGGCTAATGTTACGCAAACAAAGCTGATGGGCTAATGTTACGCAAACAAAGCTGTTGGGCTAATGTTACGCAAACAAAGCTGATGGGCTAATGTTACGCAAACAAAGCTGAAGGGATAATGTTACACAAACAAAGCTGATGGGCTAATGTTACACAAACAAAGCTGATGGGCAAATGTTACACAAACAAAGCTGATGGGCTAATGTTACACAAACAAAGCTGATGGGCTAATGTTACACAAACAAAGCTGATGGGCTAATGTTATACAAACAAAGCTGATGGGCTAATGTTACACAAACAAAGCTGATGGGCTAATGTTACACAAACAAAGCTGATGGGCTAATGTTATACAAACAAAGCTGATGGGCTAATGTTACACAAACAAAGCTGATGGGCTAATGTTATACAAACAAAGCTGAGAGAAGTGTTGCCTGGGTAATCCAGTTAATACATCCCTGTGGAGATGGGCACTAGAAACATGGACACAATCAAACAGAAGCTACTAGAGGGATCGGCATCCTCCATCTTAAGAAATCACTGTTGATTAAAACTGTTCAACACTTAGAGAACACAATCACTTACAACACAGGCTGAATGGATCAATACAGAATGACCCAACCAAACCTCTAGTATGAGTGACACCTGGCAATAAGTGACTATTATCCATGAGTCAGACAGGGTCCCAGGGTGCCCCGGGGCCAACAAAGAGGCACTGTCTGATTCCAATTGTGCCAGTGTGCCCTCTGTTGTAAAGGGCGGTGTAAATAACCAGCTGGACCCAGCACTAATGTCCACGGGGAGAGTGCGGAGAGAGAGAGAGAGTGCGGAGAGGCACGTTCTCACTGTGGGAGCAGCTTATCTAGAATCACATGCACATTCACTCACACAATGAACTCCATTTAAATTATTTGTCACTCAAGAGGGAGCTCTGAAAGACGGAAAAATGAGTTATGCTTTGGCAGAGGCTTCGTATTATACAAGTGACCTGAGAAATAGCAGAAAGTAGGCAGAGACTTTGGTATTATACAAGTGACCATTGGTGCGGCTGGCTTCCGGGTTAAGAGGACGGGGTATTAGGAAGTGCAGTGACTCAACAGAAGATTGGAAGATGCATGACTCAACCGTCGCCTCCCGTTGAAAAATTGTGGAGAAAAAAAGGGGGTGAAAAAATGTAAATAAAAAAAGAGTGATCTCCATGTCACCCGTTAGTGCACAAAGACGCTCTGCCCCGGGTGACTAAATAAAACATACAAGGACTAACCAAGTCTATGCATTATTCAATATGAACTTCAGTCCAAGTAAAAGAACAAGACTCTTCTCAGGCCCACAAACTGAAAAACGTTTTAATCCATTGAAATAGATCCCTGTCTTGTGCAAAAACATGGGTTAATGTTGCTCCAAGATAAGTTATTTATTTTATAATGAACAAAAATCTAAAACGCCAGAATTTCAATGATTTTACTGAGTTACAGTTCATATGAGGAAATCAAGTCATTTGAAATGAATTAGGCCCTAATCTATGGATTTCACATGTGTGGGAATAAAGATATGCATCTTTTGGTCAAAGATACCTTAAATGGGCCACAGGACCTTGGCACAGTTTTTCTGTGCATTAAAATTCTCTAAAACGACATTGAAGGCGGCTTATAGTAAAGAAATTATCATTACATTTTCTGGCAATAGCTCTGGTGGACATTCCTGCAGTCAGCATGCTAATTGCATGCTCCCTCAAAACTTGAGACATCTGTGGCGTTGTGTGTTGTGGGAAAAACTGCACATTTTAGAGTGGCCTTTTATTGTCCCCTCCACAAGGTGCACCTGTGTAATGATCATGCTGTACAACCAACTTCTTGATATGTCACGCCTGTCAGGTGGATGTAAACAAAAAACAAGCCTACCACTGTAGTGTTGTCTGCAAACTTGATGATTGAGTTGGAGGCGTGCATGGCCACGACAGTAGTGGAGAGGGTAGTAAGTTAAGTTCCTCGGCGTACACATCACAGACAAACTGAATTGGTCCACCCACACAGACAGCATGGTGAAGAAGGCGCAGCTGCGCCTCTTCAACCTCAGGAGGCTGAAGAAATTCAGCTTGTCACCAAAAGCACTCACAAACTTCTACAGATGCACAATCGAGAGCATCCTGTCGGGCTGTATCACCGCCTGGTACGGCAACTGCTCCGCCCACAACCGTAAGGCTCTCCAGAGCGTAGTGAGGTATGCACAACGCATCACCGGGGGCAAACTACCTGCCCTCCAGGACACCTACACCACCCGATGTCACAGGAAGGCCATAAAGATCATCAAGGACAACAACCACCCGAGCCACTGCCTGTTCACCCAGAAGGCGAGGTCAGTACAGGTGCATCAAAGCAGGGACCGAGAGACTAAAAAACAGCTTCTATCTCAAGGCCATCAGACTGTTAAACAGCCACCACTAACATTGAGTGGCTGCTGCCAACATACTGACTCAACTCCAGCCACTTTAATAATGGAAAAATTGATGTAAAAAATGCATCATTAGACACTTTAAACAATGCCACATAATATAATGTTTACATACCCTACATTACTCATCTCATATGTATATACTGTACTCGATACCATCTACTGCATCTTGCCTATGCCGTTCTGTACCATCACTCATTCATATATCTTTATGTACATATTCTTCCCTTTACACTTGTGTGTATAAGGTAGTTGTGAAATTGTTAGGTTAGATTACTCATTGGTTATTACTGCATTGTCGGAACTAGAAGCACAAGCATTTCGCTACACTCACATTAACATCTGCTAACCATGTGTATGTGACAAATAAAATTTGATTTGAAGTTTGCACAAAATGAGAGAAATAAGCTTTTTGTGCATATGGAACATTTCTGGGATCTTACATTTCAGCTCATGAAACATGGGATCAACACTTTACATGCTGCGTCTATATTTTTCTTCACTGTATAAAGATATGAATGAACGGCTGTGCAAAATACATTTGTAGAGATGTTGTACTAATTATGAAGCTTGAAGGTGACTGGCCATATGATGGGAAAAGACAAGCATTTGAGATGATATACCGTTCCACAGGCAGATTTTAAGTACGCACTTTAAAGGCTAATTATTATTCTCCCAGGTGTCTGAATAATTACGTAAATAAGGAATCTGTTTTTTAAGTTAGAATAAATTCGCAAAATTTCAAGAAAAAATGTTTTTGCTTGGTCATTGTGTTGTACATTGATGTTTTTTTTTACTTAATAGTTTTTTGGAAAAGGCTGTAACGTAACAAAATGTGGAAAAAGGTCTGAATACTTTCCCGAATGCAATGTAAATGCTGCTGCTACTCAGATTTTAATTATCCACACTTTAAAGGCTGATCATTGTTATTATTCTCCCAAGAGTCCCTCTAATGCAGATGGGATAAAGGAAAGAGAACAGAATGAGTGAATCAGATTCATCTGAGAGGGCATATTTTTTCACCGGGTGAAAGTTGACTGAATTGATTCTGGAACTAGGGTGCCATTAAAATAACATGAAATTGATTCTGGAACTAGGGTGCCATTAAAATAACATGAAATTGATTCTGGAACTAGGGTGCCATTAAAATAACATGAAATTGATCAGAAATACAGTGCAGACATCGTTAATGATGTAAATGACATGTAAATGTAGATGGAAACGGCTGATTTTGTATGAAGTTCCTCTGTCCAGTGTCTGTGTTCTTTTGCCAATCTTAATCTTTAATTGGCCAGTCTGAGATATGGCTTTTTCTTCGCAACTCTGCCTAGAAGGACAGCATCCCGGAGTCGCCTCTTCATTGTTGACGTTGAGACTAGAGGTCGACCGATTAATCGGAATGACCGATTAATTAGGGCCGATTTCAAGTTTTCATAACAATCGGAAATCTGTATTTTTGGGCGCCGATTTTCCGGATTTTTTTATTTCATCTTTATTTAACTAGGCAAGTCAGTTAAGAACACATTCTTATTTTCAATGACAGCCTAGGAACGGTGGGTTAACTGCCTTGTTCAGGGGCAGAACGACAGATTTTCACCTTGTCACCTCGGGGGACCCAATCTTGCAACCTTACAGTTAACGCTTTAACCACCTGCCTCCCGTTGCACTCCACGAGGAGACTGCCTGTTACGGGAATGCAGTAGAAGCCAATGTAAGTTGCTAGCTAGCATTAATCTTATCTTATAAAAAACAAGCAACCATAATCACTCGTTATATGGAGCAGCAGGGTAGCCTAGTGGTTAGAGCGTTGGACTAGTAACCGGAAGGTTGCAAGTTCAAACCCCCGAGCTGACAAGGTACAAATCTGTCGTTCTGCCCCTGAACAGGCAGTTAACTATTACGACGGACTGTTCCTAGGCCGTCATTGAAAATAAGAATTTGTTCTTAACTGACTTGCCTAGTTAAATAAAGGTAAAAAAAAAAATAATAACTACACATGGTTGATGATATTACTAGTTTTTCTAGCGTGTCCTGCGTTGCATATAATCAATGCAACGCTGGGGGATGATTTAACAAAAGCGCATTTCTGAAAAAAGCACAATCGTTGGACGACCCTTCTTAAAATCAATACACAGAAGTATATATTTTATATTTTTAAACCTGCATAGTTAGCTAAAATAATTCCAGGTTAGCAGGCAATATTAACCAGGTGAAATTTTGTCACTTCTCCTGCGTTCATTGCACGCAGAGTCAGGGTATATGCAACAGTTTGGGCAGCCTGGCTCATTGCAAACTAATTTGCCAGATTTTTACGGAATTATGACATAACATTGAAGGTTGTGCAATGTAACATGAATATTTAGACTTAGGGATGCCACCCGTTAGATAAAATACCGAACGGGGGGGATCCAATCTTGCAACTTTACAGTTGCAGTTGCCAATCTTGCAACGTTACTAGTCCAACGCAATAACGACCTGCCTCTCTCTCGTTGCACTCCACAATGAGACTGCCTGTTACGCGAATGCAGTAAGCCAAGGTAAGTTGCTAGCTAGCATTAAACTTATCTTATAAAAAACAATCAATCATAATCACTAGTTAACTACACATGGTTGATGATATTACTAGATATTATCTAGCGTGTCCTGCGTTGCATATAATCTGACTGAACATACAAGCATACAAGTATCTAAGTATCTGACTGAGCGGTGGTAGGCAGAAGCAGGCGAATAAACATTCATTCAAACAGCACTTTTGTGCGTTTTGCCAGCAGCTCTTCGTTGTGCATCAAGCATTGCGCTGTTTATGACTTCAAGCCTATCAACTCCCGAGATGAGGCTGGTGTAACCGAAGTGAAATGGCTAGCTAGTTAGCGCGCGCTAATAGCGTTTCAAACATCACTCACTCTGAGCCTTCTAGTAGTTGTTCACCTTGCTCTGTTGTCGTTGTGTTGCTGGTTCGAGCCCAGGGAGGAGCGAGGAGAGGGACAGAAGCTATACTATTTACACTGGCAATACTAAAGTGCCTATAAGAACATCCAATAGTCAAAGGTTAATGAAATACAAATGGTATAGAGGGAAATAGTCCTGTAATTCCTATGATAACTACAACCTAAAACTTCTTACCTGTGAATATTGAAGACTCATGTTAAAAGGAACCACCAGCTTTCATATGTTCTCATGTTCTGAGCAGGGAACTGAAACGTTAGCTTTCTTACATAGCACATATTGCACTTTTACGTTCTTCTCCAACACTTTGTTTTTGCATTATTTAATCCAAATTGAACATGTTTCATTATTTATTTGAGGCTAAATGGATTTTTATTGATGTATTATATTAAGTTAAAATAAGTGTTCATTCAGTATTGTTGTAATTGTCATTATTATAAATAAATGACAAAAAAATAATAATATGTAAATACCAATTAATCGGTATCGGCTTTTTTATGTCCTCCAATAATCGGTATCGGCGTTGAAAAATCATAGTTGGTCGACCTCTAATCACTACTTGACATACAGCTGAACTAGCCAACTGAGTTGTTTCAAATTTCATTCTGGCAGCTGAGTTGTATAGGGATTTGTCCTGACAGCTGAAAAAAAAACATTCCCAATCACAGAAAATTACTAAAAATACAAATTCTTAAGCATCCGGGATCACAAATCATGACGTGAAGTTGGACCCATTTGCAATGAAAATATGTTATTTTATATTCCCGAACTAACAGCAGTGCCTATATGACATCCTTCTCCTAGAGATGAACGTACTTTGGTGTGAAACATGCAAATCAATCCCAGAACAACAGAACCTTGTGAAGATGCTGGAGGAAACAGGTACAAAAGTATCTATATCCACGGTAAAAGAAGTCCTATATTGACATAACCTGAAAGGCCGCTCAGCAAGGAAGAAGCCACTGCTCCAAAACCGCCATAAAAAAGCCAGACTACGGTTTGCAACTGCACATGGGAACAAAGATCGTACTTTTTGGAGAAATGTCCTCTGGTCTGATGAAACAAAAATAGAACCGTTTGGCCATAATGACCATTGTTATGTTTGGAGGAAAAAGGGGGAGGCTTGCAAGCCAAAGAACACCATCCCAACAGTGAAGCATGGGGGTGGCAGCATCATGTTGTTGGGGTGCTTTGCTACAGGAGGGACTGGTGCACTTCACAAAATAGATGGCATCATGAGGCAGGACAATTATGTGGATATATTGAAGCAACATCATAAGGCCGCCATTGAAAATAAGAATGTTTTCTTAACTGACTTGCCTGGTTAAATAAAGGTAAAATTAAAATAAAATGTAAATGTAAATAAATTATAAAGCATGTGTCGATGTGATTAGATTTTTTGAAGCACATTGACTGAACACTTCTTAAAATTAACAGGAGAAAGTGCACCATATCCATATGACACAATTTCACTCCTATTCAAACTCCTAATTTACATGTTGTGTGAGTTGGTTTGATTGATACCATGGCAACGAATATCATGCATGCGAGCCAGTGCTGTTTGACCAGCTTTTCAATGGCGGGGAGACTTAATTCCGTCAGTGGAAGCTCCTCAGAGGAGGAAAGGAAGGACCATCCTCCTCAGTGAATTTTATGAAAATAAAAATAGTGAAACATTTAAAAAAGTAACCCTTTCTGGATAAAACTATACTAAAAATATTCACCAAATAACAGATTAAAATATTCTCTTGCAATGAAGTTCTACAGAGGGTGCTGTTGAGGCTACTGACATGTTGTCCATCCAATGAAAGGACCAGAGAAGGAACCTAGAACTGAACAAATAAACTACAGCAAGCTAGAACTGCAGTGCATAAAGTGTGGTGAGTAGTTGACTCAGAGAGAAAGACAATAGTTGAACAGATTTGAACAAATTAAGTTCTTAAATTAAGGAGAAGCAGCAGAGAGAAAGAGAGCTATATTGTGTGGTATTTTCTATTCTTCTTAGTTTACCTTCCCTTAGGCAATGCAGCTACTCTAGCCTACTCAACAACCCGACCCAGACATAGAGGAGTGCTATTGGATCGTGGGTTTACTAACGCATTAGTTCTAGTTTGTTGACTATAACGTTAATATGGTTACAACTTGATACCAAAATATACCCAGTATTGCAATATTTGTTCCATGGCAAAAAGTCAAACATGAAGCAGACCAAACTCTATGGTCCATCAAAAACACCTGCAGTATGTAAAGTACTGTGTTCTATAGCTTGGGAAATAAATGTGACTCTGGATGACAATTGAATTATGTTTGTTGTTTCTTTTTTTCTCATTAGGGCTATTTTCCTAAAAAAGTCAAATTCGCTTTGTATTTTGTTAATAAGTATCGTGATACTAGTATGGTCCAGGACCTAGTGGCAATGATGTAGGCTGTGTAGTGGTTAGTGGTTAAGGTATGAAGGTTTGGCTTGAAGAGGTTTTTGCACCTGGTCAAAGACAGCTGTTGTGTTGTGCACTGAAGTCCACAAGCGAAAGGAAAATGTGAGAGGAGGAGAGTAGATGCAAGAAGGAATTATAAACTGGTTGGTTCGAGCCCTGAATGGTAATTGGATGACAGCTGTGGTAGATCAGACTGTATACCACGATTATGAGGTCTGTACTCTGGAGTGGGATCGTTTTGAAGGTGGAGGGTCCATCATGGTCTGGGGCGGTGTGTCACAGCATCATCGGACTGAGCTTGTTGTCATTGCAGGCAATCTCAACGCTGTGCATTACAGGGAAGACATCCTTCTCCCTCATGTGGTACCCTTCCTGCCGGCTCATCCTGACATGACCCTCCAGCATGACAAAGCCACCAGCCATACTGCTCTTTCTGTACATGATTTCCTGCAAGACAGGAATGTCAGTGTTCTGCCAATGCCAGCGAAGAGCCCGGATCTCAATCCCATTGAGCACGTCTGGGACCTGTTGGTATCGGAGGGTGAGGGCTAGGGCCATTCCCCCCAGAAATGTCCGGGAACTTGCAGGTGGCTTGGTGGAAGAGTGGGGTAATATCTCACAGCAAGAACTGGCAAATCTGGTGCAGTCCATGTGGAGGAGATGCACTGCAGTATTTAATGCAGCTGGTGGCCACACCAGATACTGACTGTTACTTTTGATTTTGACCCACCTTTGTTCATTATTCAATTTCTGTTAGTCACATGTCTGTGGAACTTGTTCAGTTTATGTCTCATTTGTTGAATCTTGCATACAAATATGTACACATGTTAAGTTTGCTGAAAATAAACACAGTGAGAGGATGTTAATTTTTTGGCTGAGTTTACATTGAGCAAAGTTATAATGATGAATGTGGCTGCTACGAAAGAACTGTGTGCGCACGCAGGTGATTAGGGGTGTATTCATTCCTGCCGAAAATGTTTCTTAAACGGAAGCAAACAGAATGAAACGGGGAGGGGCCTATATTAATTTGTCCAATAGAAACTCTCATTTTAACTGTTTGGACTAATGTTTACAGACAAGATCAGCTCGATACAGGCAAGAGTATACAAGGCATTATGGAATGTGTCACCTTGATTACTCCCAATTTATCTATAGACCTGTTCACCTAAATGATAAACTTTCAGTTGTAGGCTAGGTTGTAGTAAGCTCATGATGGGTATATAGCATATTCGAGTAGCCTTGAGCTGGGTGAATGGAATATGAATCAGTCATCCAATATATTGTGATAGAAATAATGATAATTAAAAAAAATCGTCCTCCCTAATCTTGATCGGCACCGACTGTCACTGCATTACATCAATGTTGCTAATGCACCACTCTTAAAACGTTTTAAATTGTTGTGTTCAATAGGTGATGGAGAGTGGAGACAATTTCGACAATTTATGACTGCTATTACTCAAGGCAAAACTGTTTTTATAATTGGCAGCAAAACTTGTGTGGAGGCAGAGAGATATAGTGATTTATAGGGTGCATGACGTGGTAAGAAGAAACAATGTAGGTAAGAACTACAAATAAGCACCGCAAAGACAGAAAAACCCACCCACCTTTGGTCAGCTAAGTGGCTACACTGCCCCTTCGGCTCGTAAAAATATCCAACCATAAAAATTACAATTAGTTTCCATTAAAATAACATCACAACTACGGTCTCCATTCTGATTTTTTTTTAAAGTTATTCATAAATGAGCTAATGAGGTTCCTAAACTATGAGAACGCAACTACATCATGCAAACTGTTTTTGTCGACGCGAGCACTTCTGTTTGGATGAGAGCATAAGTTTAACATTTGAAAACGTGGGAATAAGAACTTTAAAATCTTAGCTCACCTAGTAAAAGTCCCTTAAATAAATCCTTTGGAATAAATGCATCAAACGGGCGTAGTTTTGCGAGTTCCCGACTATCCAGTTGTAGTCCTTTGTGAGTCTTTGGCGATGGGAAGAGAGAGCAGGACCCTGCTGATGTCACCGCGAGGGAGGGGCATGGATCAGAGTACTTTCATATGGATATGATGTCAGTTTAGGAGTTTCAGATTACTTTTCACTGTACTACTGTAATGTCATAAAAAAAAGATATAATATACTGGCCTACTACTCTCATTCTCATCATACCTCACTGTTTGAAAATACCACGGAAGAGATTTGTAAGATCAATAGGCATATAGTTCTCATAAACAGACCCATTAGATGTCAAAATCAGATGTATGAAGTACAGAAGGACTTTATCAGGAGCTAGAGCCTATCTATGACTGGTCTTGGTAATGGCTGGTTGCATTTTATTCTCAGTGAATCACACCATCCAACCAATCTTCCTGTATTTTATGCAAGAGAGAAGAAGAAACAGGTTCTTGGAAGTTTCAAGTAATTCCATTAAATAACATACTTGATTTTTTTGACTTGATTTGTTTGCAATGTAGGCTATGATATTGTTTATTGCTAACCATTAGTAGCTCATTCTGGGTTTATGGGAAGGTGTGAGTGAGGATAGTAGGAAGGAAGGGTAGCCTACCCATGGCCGGAATACCGATCAGGCATTTATTTATATATTTTCATTTCACCTTTATTTAACGAGGTAGACTAGTTGAGAACAAGTTCTCATTTACAATTGCGACCTGGCCAAGATAAAGCAAAGCAGTTCGACACAAACAACAACACAGAGTTACACATGTAAACATAGTCAATAATATAGTAGAAAAAGTCTATATACAGTGTGTGCAAATGAGGTGAGATAAAGGCATGCAGGGCCAAACCTGTGTCTGACAGACAAGGGAGGTTATAATGCCTGTGGCTTCCCAATCGAAATAGTTTGTGCATATACAGTATTATAACCACATTTTGTGACTTTTTTGTTAGTTTATGTGTTCGGTAGGGTTTTTTTTTCAGCTGTTTGCGCACACCACATGTTTTTCTTAAGGCAAGTCGAAGTTTCGATGACCGAAGTCTACTCACCTTCATCTGTGATTGGTCAACAGTACTACTCCAATTTGTAAGTCGCTCTGGATAAGAGCGTCTGCTAAATGACTTAAATGTAAATGTAAATGTACTCCCAGTAAGAGCGGGAACTATGGACAGGATTCTTCAATTAAGTGTTTGTTTGTCATTCAACGAGAGACGACTAGTTTTCATGCAGCTTTTATTCACTTGAGAAATACTGCAACAAACATCTTAGCTGGATGTCAAATTTTGATGTAACATTTTGCGACTAAGACCTCCTTGGCAGAAAACATCAAAATTCATTGCAGATTACTTGATTTCTCTTCGAGAGGAAGTGTACTGGCTGTGTTGTTGCTATGGTGTCTCAAGAGGGACAAACAACAGCAATACTACTTTTTTTTCTTGTTTTGCAAGCAAAGGCCTTTTTGGGAGTATGCAGGAGTAACAGAACCTATTTGGCTGCAATTTGGCAAAATAGGCTTATCTGACCATATGCAAATGGTGTTTGCAAAACCAATGTGACTTGTAGGTTAATCAACTAGACATTAGCAGCATATAATAACATATAATAAGAATTGATAAAAATTGCAGGACGTAACATATCATACAAAATGGACGACATAGTACACAATTGGATGACACATGGTAGGTAAATGGATGACACGTGTTACACATTTGGATGACGTGGTACACAAAAAAAAATGTTGGCTCATGAGCACCACTTTTAAAACTACTGGCTGAAATTATACAAACGTTTTAAATCAGCTGGGTCGGTTGATAGATGACGAGTTAGGGATGTGTTGTGTAATTGGCTTTGGGAGCCAGTGTCTAATCAACCAGAGAGTGGGACCTGGCTGCTTGTCTGACTCCACATCCTGAGTGACAGAACTGCTAGTTAAACATACAACAGCAGCAGGCTTGCGCCAGCAATGGAACTGAGCTCACAGAACAAAGACAGGAAGACAGACACCTGATGCCGCCTGTGTAAAGTCTGAGGCATAGATATATACTTATTCTATTTATACGGACTGAAAGCCCAATTCAATCAAAATTCAATTCAATGGAAGCGTTTCTGGGTGGGACCACTGTCTTCCTTGGCAGAGAGAGTGTGGTATTCAAGTTGATATACAGTTGATCTTAGTCTTGTTTCACATAGTTCCATTTCAGATTAAAATATTGTCAGTTGTGTGATTGATCTAATAGATGTTGTGTGATTGATTAGCTAATGAATCCGTTATACAGATACAACTGACACTATTATGGGCATTCCACTGTACTTGTGGATGTGACCCTTGCAAGGAGGTGGAGCTGTTCAGGTGCAATATGTGCATGGGCAGAATTACACAACGCAGTGGGGACCACGTGTTCTGTCATGTCCTCAAAACTGGTTTGTGGTTTTGCTTATGTTGGAGCATAAACTGTGAGTGTCATCACTCACGTCTAAGTGTTTTCGGTATCGGTTCTTGTCCTGCGAGTAAACGTCTACAGGTTAAAGGATTGTTTGTCTGAAATTGGTAAATTGTCGAATTACAGTCCAGCCATACTGTAGTATATTCAATAGCACATTTCATAGCTGAATTTGAGGACATAAAACAACAACAAATCAAATCACATTTTATTTGTCACATACACATGGTTAGCAGATGTTAATGCGAGTGTAGCGAAATGCTTGTGCTTCTAGTTCCGACAATGCAGTAATAACCAACAAGTGATCTAACTAACAATTCCAAAACTACTGTCTTATACACAGTGTAAGGGGATAAAGAATATGTACATAAAGATATATGAATGAGTGATGGTACAGAGCAGCATAGGCAAGATAAAGTGGTGAACAATCGTAAACATGGCCATTTACAAAAACCTCATTACATCTGGCATAACCTAAGAGAGGGAAACTACTGTACCACGTCTGGATGAAAAGGTGGAAGCAGTCACACAAAGAACAGGAACACCAACCCCTCCACAGCCATTGATAAGCAACACACATTGTGCTTTTCTCCACTTCCTGCTGTACTCTAATTGAATTAGGTCATTAACAAGGTACGGTAGAATAAAATATAGCCCACACACACACACACACACACACACACACACACACACACACACACACACACACACACACACACACACACACACACACACACACACACACACAATACCTACCTTTAGAACTGAGTGCTGCAGTGTAAATAATTCTACAACCTCCAAAAGTTTCTGTATGGCTGCGTTTAGACAGGCAGCCCAAATCTGATCTTTTTATTTTCATGATAAATGGTCTTTTGACTAATCAGATAAGCACTGAAAAAGAGCTGACGTGAAAATATCTGATGTGATTGGTCATAGACCAATTAGTGGAAAAATGATCAAGAATCGGGATGCCTTTTTAAACACAGCCTTAGTCTCCTCTCGCCTAAGTAGTCTGCGAGACAGCGGACATGCTTTAACGCAGATAATATTGGAACACTTTTCAAAATGGTAATAAAAGCAGTTATCGCTTCGCAATAAAGAAAAAGGCCTGCCTTGAGTGAAATGCTGAAAAACAACATTAAATATTGATTGAGGAATCCCCAAGGCCTTGCTTTCCCCCCTATGAGGCAAGGAGAGAGTCCCGATCATTCACTTTACCTCACACAGTATGGAGTTGTAGATGTGCTCTGGAGTTGTAGGGGTCCTCTGGAGTTGTAGGGGTGCTCTGGAGTTGTAGGGGTGCTCTGGAGTTGTAGATGTGCTCTGGAGTTGTAGATGTGCTCTGGAGTTGTAGGGGTGCTCTGGAGTTGTAGATGTGCTCTGGAGTTGTAGGGGTGCTCTGGAGTTGTAGGGGTGCTCTGGAGTTATAGGGGTGCTCTGGAGTTGTAGGGGTGCTCTGGAGTTGTAGATGTGCTCTGGAGTTGTAGGGGTGCTCTGGAGTTGTAGAGGTGCTCTGGAGTTGTAGGGGTGCTCTGGAGTTGTAGGGGTGCTCTGGAGTTGTAGAGGTGCTTTGGAGTTTATTGCCCAATGGCTGAATATCTCCAAATTAATGTATCACTTACCTAAAGCTCCCCCTCTCTATCGTTCTCTCTCTCCCCCACCCCCTCTCTCTCTTTCTCACCCTCCCGCTTTCTCTTTCTCTCTATTTCTCTCTCTCTCTATCTATACATATATACAGTGCCTTCGGAAAGTATTCAGAACCCTTGACTTTTCCACATTTTGTTACGTTACAGCCTTATTCTAAAATTGATTACATAGTTTTTTCCCCCTCGTCAATCTGAACACCCATAATGACAAAGCTAAAACATTTGCGAATTTATACAAAAATAAATAATAATAATATACATTTACAGAGGTATTCAGACCCTTTACTCAGTACCCTTTTGGAGCACCATTGGCAGCAATTATAGCATCGATTCTTCTTGGGTATGACACAACAAGCTTGGAACACCTGTATTTGGGGAGTTTCTCTCATTCTTCTCTGCAGATCCTTTTAATCTCTGTCAGGTTGGATGGAGAGAGTCGCTGCACAGCTATTTTCAGGTGTCTCCAGAGATGTTCGAACAGGTTCAGGTCCAGGCTCTGGCTGGGCCACTCGAGGACATTCAGAGACTTGTCCCGAAGCCACTCCTGCGTAGTCTTGGCTGTGTGCTTAGGGTCATTGTCCGGTTGGAAGTTGAACCTTCACCCCAGTCTGAGGTCCTGAGTGCTCTGGAGCGAGTTTTCATCAAGGATCTTCCTGTACTTTGCACCGTTCAGCTTTGCCTCGATCCTGACTAGTCTCCAAGCACCTGCTGCTGAATAACATCCCCACAGCATGATGCTGTCACCACCATGCTTCACCATAGGGATGGTGCCAGGTTTCCTCCAGACGTGACGCTTGGCATTCAGACCAGAGAGTTAAATCTTGGTTTCATCAGACCAGACAATCTTGTTTCTCATGGTCTGAGAGTCTTTAGGTTCCTTTTTGGCAAACTCCCAATTGGTGGAGTGCTGCACAGATGGTTGTATTCTGGAAGATTCTCCTATCTCCAAAGACGAACTCTAGAGCTCTGTCAGAGTGACCATCGGGTTCTTGGTCACTTCCCTGACCAAAACCCTTTTCCCCTGTCTGCTCATTTTGGCTAGGCGGCCAGCTCTAGGAAGAGTCTTGGTAGTTCCAAATTTCTTCCATTTAGGAATTATGGAGGCCACTGTGTTATTGGGGACCTTCAATGCTGCAGAAATGTTTTGGTACCCTTCCTCAGATCTGTGCCTCGACCAAATGCTGTCTTGGAGCTATACGGATAACTCCTTCAACTCATTGCTTGGTTTTTGCTCCGACATACATTGCCAACCGTGGAAACTTATATAGACAGGTGTGTGCCTTTACAAATCATGTCCAATCAAGTTGTAGAAACCTCTCAAGGATGATCAATCGAAACAGGATGCACCTGAGCTCAATTTCTAATAGTAAAGGGTCTGAAAACATATGTAAATAAGGTATTTCTGTCTGGTTCATCCATGGTTCATCCTTGGGAGCAATTTCCAAACGCCTGAAGGTACCACGTTCATCTGTACAAACAATAGCACGCAAACATAAACACCATGGGACCACGCAGCAGTCATACAGTTCAGGAAGGAGACACGTTCTGTCTCCTAGAGATGAACATACTTTGGTGTGAAAAGTGCAAATCAATCCCAGAATAACAGCAAAGAACCTTATGAAGATGCTGGAGGAAACGGGTAATAAAGTATCTATATCCACAGTAAAACGAGTCCTATATTGTCATAACCTGAAAGGCCACTCAGCAAGGAAGAAGCCACTGCTCCAAAACCGCCATAAAAAAAGCCGGACTATGGTTTGCAACTGCACATGAGGACAAAGATCGTACTTTTTGGAGAAATGTCCTCTGGTCTGATGAAACAAAAATAGAACTGTTTGGCCATAATGACCATCGTTATGTTTGGAGGAAAAAGGGGGAGGCTTGCAAGCCGAAGAACACCATCCCAACCGTGAAGCATGGGGGTGGCGGCATCATGTTGGACTGGTGCACTTCACGAAATAGATGGCATCATGAGGCAGAAAAATTATGTGGGAATATTGAAGCAACAAGACAGTCTCAATCAGGAAGTTAAAGCTTGGCCGCAAATGGGTCTTCCAAATGGACAATGACCCCAAGCATACTTCCAAATTTGTGGCAAAATGGCTTAATGACAACAAAGTCAAGGTATTGGAGTGGCCATCACAAAGCCCTGACCTCAATCCCATAGAAAATGTGCGGGCAGAACTGAAAAAGCAAAGCTCTGTCAGGAGGAATGGGCCAAAATTCACCCACTTTATTGTGGGAAGCTTGTGGAAGGCTACCCAAAACATTTGACCCAAGTTAAACAATTTAAAGGCTATGCTACCAATTACTAATTGAGTCTATGTAAACTTCTGACCCACTGGGAATGTGATGAAAGAAATAAAAGCTGAAATAAATAATTCTCTCTTACTATTATTCTGATATTTCACATTCTTAAAATAAAGTGGTGATCTTAAATGACCTAAAACAGGGCATTTTTAGAAGGATTAAATGTCAGGGATTGTGAAAAACTGAGTTTAGATGTATTTGGCTGAGGTGTATGTAAACTTCCGACTTCAACTGTATTTTTACGTATATATCAATCTCTCAACTTTAAATCCCTCAAATTTGCTGTGTTTTCATATGGAGGTGTGTGCAGGAGGGGGACAGGGGGAGCAAGTTCCTGACTTGTGGTGGCTATTCAGCAACCTGATGGTAGAAGCTATTGACCAGTCTGTTAGTTTTAGCCATTATGCTCCAGTACTGTTTGCGTCTGAGTGATGGATGTGGGGAGAAGAGGCTGTGATGCAGCCCGACAGTATGCTCTCGATGGTGCTCGAATAGAACACTGAGGGCCCTCGGGGACAGGCTGAATTTCTTCAGCCTTCTGATGTTAAAGAGTTGCTGTCGTGCCTTCTTCACCACGGTGTCCATGTAGTTTGACCATTTCAGCTCCTCTGAGATGTATATGCCAAAGAACTTGATGTTTTTGACTGTCTCCACGGCGGCCCAGTTGATGAGGATGGGGGCATACCCTGCCTGGTTCCTCCTGAAGACCACAATCAGCTCCATTATCTTGCTGACATTGAGGGAGAGGTTGTTTACCTGGAATTACACCGTCAGAAGTGCCTACCTCCTCCTTGTTGGCTGTCTCGTCATTTTTAGTGATCAGGGTACTACTGTCGTGTTATCAGTGAATTTGATAATGGAGTTCGAGGTTGGAGCCTCAAATCGTTGAGCATCTGCTCTTGTGATCATTGTCACAAAGTCGCATCCGCCCCACTCGCTTAGAAGTTCAAAATGAGAAAGTGGTGGCTATATAGAAATGTTTACACTCAAATTGAAAATCACTAAACAAAATAATGAGGATATATATAATCCTAATGGAGGTGTAGATTACATCTCACATTCCATTGTTCGGACTTGTAAACAAGGCTTCATGGGATTTATCTTTATGCAACAATGGCAATGCCCGCTTTAAGTTGAATGCCAGGAGACACTTGTGGATTTGACAGCTCAAACAAAGTTCAAACTCTGACACTACGAAAACAATCGCTATGCGGATGTTGGCTAAAGCGGACCTGATTGAATCGAGTCCTTTGTCTCAGCATGACTACAAAAAAATCTATTCAAAAAGTTGAGGAGGTCCTCAGCAACATGATCCAAACATCCACAGACCAGCAGCAGCGCAGGCTGGTGGGAGGAGCTATAGGATGATGGGCTAGTTGTAATGGCTGGACTGGAATTCTTCACCTGTGGGATCATCTTGAGACCAGCCACCCGGACAGCTGATGAAACTGAGGAGTATTTCTGTCTGTAATAAATCTGTTTTTGTGGCGAAAAACTTATTCTGATTGGTTGGCCCTGGCTCCCCAGTGGGTGATCCTATGCCCCCCCCAGGCCCCGCCTCTGCCAAGTCATGTGAAATCCTGAGATTAGGGCCTAATTTATCTATTTCAAATGACTGATTTCCTTATATGAACTGTAACTCGGTAAAATCTTAGAAATTGTTGCATGGTACGTTTATATTTGTGTTCAGTATGTGAAGTCAGACTTTTCTTTTTTCTACTAAATATCCACACACTTTGCTCCATTGCAATTTCAATGAAATTGGTCGAAGAGTATAAAATGGGATATCATGAATATAGAAAGACAAAAACACATTTAGATGACATTGAGTGTTGGACAAGTGGGCATAAAAAGGATGGAGAGACATCAAACCTCACCTTGGGGAGTTAGAGAAAAATAATGGTCCAGTTCTATAAACAGCTCATAAACCAAAAACAAAAACGAACGTAATGCCAGCAAAAAACCACAGAGGGTAAAATTCATTTGTTTTCCTATTACATTTGGAAAATGAAAAGATAATGGCCTTTTTAATTGACTTTTTAAGTAACTGGAAAATAGAGGAAGTGTAATAAGAATCTCAGTCAGCTGCTTATGCATTTACCTTAACCCTCTTCTGTCAATCCTCCGGGATCTATGCCCTGTACTTCAATGACAAATGTGGAAGTGCCACAGATACAGAATGTAATGGAGCTATTACTGCCAAATACCACAGAGGACAGTGAGGACGAAAGTGTGTAACCACGTTTTTATATTACAGATTAACTACACTTTCATATATTAATGGTATTCAATGCGTTCTGAAAGTATTCAGACCCCTTGACTTTTTTCACATGTTGTTACGTTACAGCCTTCTTCTAAAATGGATGAACTGTTGTTGTTTTTCTCATGAATCTACACACAATACCCCATAATGACAAAGCAAAACTGTTTTTTAGAAATGTTTCCTGTCTCGGATCTCTATGGACAATTCCTTCAACCTCATGGCTTGGTTTTTGATCTGACATGCACTGTCAACTGTGGGACCTTATATAGACAGGTGTGAGCCTTCCCAAATCATGTCCAATCAATTGGATTTACCACAGGTGGACTCCAATCAAGTTGTAGAAACATCTCAAGAGTGATCAATGGAAACAGGATGCACCTGAGCTCAATTTCAAGACTCATCGCAAAGGGTCTGAATACTTATGTAAATAAGTATTTTTGTTATTATTTTTAATCCATTTGCAAAAATGGTATAAAAAATTATAAAAACCAGTTTTTGTTTTGTCATTATGGGGTATTGTGTTTAGATTGATGAGAAAAAATAATATTTTATACATTTTAGAATAAGGCTGTAACATACCAAAATGAGGAAAAATTCAAGGGGTCTGAATACTTTGCAAATGCACTGTACTTGATCACACTATATTACAAAAAGCATCACAATACATTACATGATACATCACAATACATCACAATACATTACATAATACATCACAATACATGACATAATACATCACAATACATGACATAATACATCACAATACATTACATAATACATCACAATAAATTACATAATACATCACAATACATTACATAATACATCACAATACATGACATAATACATCACAATACATGACATAATACATTACATAATACATCACAATACATCACAATACATTACATAATACATCACAATACATGACATAATACATCACAATACATGACATAATACATCACAATACATTACATAATACATCACAATAAATTACATAATACATCACAATACATTACATAATACATCACAATACATTACATAATACATCACAATAAATTACATAATACATCACAATACATTACATAATACATCACAATACATGACATAATACATCACAATACATGACATAATACATTACATAATACATCACAATACATTACATAATACATTACATAATACATCACAATACATTACATAATACATCACAATACATTACAATAAATTACATAATACATCACAATACATTACATAATACATCACAATACATTACATAATACATCACAATACATCACAATAAATTACATAATACACCACAATACATTACATAATACATCACAATACATTACATAATACATCACAATACATCACAATAAATTACATAATACACCACAATACATTACATAATACATCACAATACATTACATAATACATCACAATACATTACATAATACATCACAAAACATTTCAAGGAAATACTGACAGCTGGATGTTAACTCTGCAAGGGGAATAATCATCAAATCAGTGTTTGCCCATGATCATCCTGCAGTAAAAGCAAACATATAAACTTGCCCTCCTCTTTATCCATCACTGTCCCTTACTCGACACCAGTCCCATAGCAGTCTGTTCATGTAGTGGATATAGCCTAAGACACTCACTGAGTGGTGATATGAGAAATATCCGCACTCGCAGCAAGGCCAAAATCATTGAAATTCTGATCACAGTACTAGCAGAAGTACAGCATGTCTCTCAGGAAATTGGAGTTCAAGCGCTCTCACAGGAGATGGGAAGAGCTCAAACTTCTCACGTCACCAGGAGCCTCGTAGGCTGGGGTTCTGTTCCGGGACCTCTTCGACAAGGAGACACCCGTCAACACACACACAGGGTTCTGTTCAGGGGCCTCTTCGACAAGGAGACACCCGTCAACACACACACAGGGTTCTGTTCAGGGACCTCTTCGACAAGGAGACACCCGTCAACACACACACAGACACACACACACACGTGCAGTACTCCTAGTAGAAGAAAAACATATTGATGTGTTAGTACATTAAAAAGAACAGTCATGTATTATTTTCTCTGTCCTACATTCACTAAAAACACTTAGTTTACCCTGTAGAGTTTTACACTGTTTGTTAATTAAAAATGAAAGAGCTAATGGTATTCACAATCATCTGCAAACACGTGAGTGGCATTAGGACTATTTGCTGAACGCTTTTGAAAGAAAAGGTTAGAGATGTGTGGGAAGGCCAAAGAGTTTTTTTTTTTTGTTAATCCTCCTGATAGATTGTGATAATAGATAATGCGTGCTTCATGTGGTTCCTGTTGCTAAATGGGTTCACTTCCTGAATACCAAATCAATGCACTATTGAATAAAAGTAGTCCTGAGAAATAAGAAAGGCGTAACAAGGGCAACAATCTGGATAAGTTACCTATTTCCAGAGCTTGTCATTAATAACAGTAAATCAAACAAACATCCACACATACTGTGGCTTATGTCTGGTCATGTAAAAGGACACACTATAACTATTCCAATAACAAAACAAGAATGGAATCTCAGCCCTTGGACACAAGGGCATTCCAACTTAACTCCACTCCTCAGTGCTCTCTCTGATCCGATTTGGAAACAAGGGTCTTTTTAGAGGAAACATGCTAGCCCACTGAGGCCAAACAAGCTGTGACACAACTACCTCCTCAGCTGTTGCTATGGACACGGGAGCCAAGGGGCTAACTGAGTCAATATTCAGCCTATGGCTTGATGTCGGTTACACTCAGGCTGGATGTGACTTTGGCGATGTGACATTTCCTTTTGACAGTTTTTGACAATAGAAGTTCCCAGGCCCAGGCCAGGTGAGAAGTCAAATCATTTGAATGCTTTGAACTGCTTGTTTTCATCCTCCCTTCTCTTCTGTTTGCCTGACAAGTTCAGAGGGAATAGATCACAGAGTATAAGTCAACAGCATGGGTGAAGGTTACAGTCCTTAACGCACCTCTAGACATTTAGGGAAGATTCAGAACAAGAAAACAGAATGGTAGTTGTAACACTGAAGCCTCTGATTCAAGTCTCTGAGCATCTGGACCTTCTGGATCTGGGCTCTAAAAATAATTTTAAAGTAGTGTATTCCAACAACATGTCATACTGAATCGTAGCTTTCCCAGCCAGGCAGAGCACAGCAGGTCAATATGCTCCCAGCCAGGCAGAGCACAGCAGGCCAATATGCTCCCAGCCAGGCAGAGCACAGCAGGCCAATATGCTCCCAGCCAGGTAGAGCACAGCAGGCCAATATGCTCCCAGCCAGGCAGAGCACAGCAGGCCAATATTCTCCCAGCCAGGCAGAGCACAGCAGGCCAATATGCTCCCAGCCAGGCAAAGAAACAGCCCGAACAAAACAATAACAATAACAGAGCTATCCCACTGTGCATGGTGACAGTGACAGCTTAGTGTAACCGGAGAGTCAGATTGGTGGCCAGGATAGAGGATTATGAAAGGTGGATGCCATGACCAGGCACAGACCACGAGGAATAGACAGGAATGAAGTGATAGAGTAGAACTGGGAGGATAAACCGACCACTTATCGTGGACAGTTTGCTGATATCGTTCATTACCATAAACAATCTATAGGGCCCTATGAAATAAATGAAATGAGTTTGCTATGGTTGATTGTCAATGTGACAATTGATAGCTACAACATTCAAAGTAGTAGTAGTTGTTTTAACTTTTTGCGTCGAGCCATCCCGGATCCGGTATCGTGACTACAGCCTCAAGCTCATTACCATAACGCAACGTTAACTATTCATGAAAATCGCAAATGAAATGAAATTAATCTATTTGCTCTCAAGCTTAGCCTTTTGTTAACAACACTGTCATCTCAGATTTTCTAAATATGCTTCTCAACCATTGCAAAACAAGTATTTGTGTAACAGTATTAATAGCTAACGTAGCATTTAGCGTAGCATTTAGCGTTAGCATTCAGCAGGCAACATTTTCACAAAAAACAGAAAAGCATTCAAATAAAATCATTTACCTTTGAAGAACATCGGATGTTTTCAATGAGGAGACTCTCAGATAGCAAATGTTCAGTTTTTCCTGAAAGATTATTTGTTTAGGACAAATCGCTCCGTTTTCTGCGTCACGTTTAGCTACGAAAAAAAACCTGTATCCTAGATTGTGTCTATCCGCAAGCTCATTAGCATAACACAACGTTAACTATTCATGAAAATCGCAAATGAAATGAAATTAATCTATTTGCTCTCAAGCTTAGCCTTTTGTTAACAACACTGTCATCTCAGATTTTCAAAATATGCTTTTGAACCATAGCTAAACAAGCATTTGTGTAACAGTATTGATAGCCTAGCATAGGATTATGCCTCTCTTTCAGCATGCAACATTTTCACAAAAACCAGAAAAGAATTCAAATAAAATCATTTACCTTTGAAGAACTTCAGATGTTTTCAATGAGGAGACTCTCAGTTAGATAGCAAATGTTCAGTTGTGGCAGTTGACTTTCTCTTCTGAAGAAATGGAACGCGCATGGACCTACAGATTAGGCAATAATTTCGACACAGGACACCGGGCGGGACACCTGGTAAATGTAGTCTCTTATGGTCAATCTTCCAATGATATGCCTACAAACACGTCACAATGCTGCAGACACCTTGGGGAAACGACAGAAAGGGCAGGCTCATTCCTGGCGCATTCACAGCCATATAAGGAGACATTGGAACACAGCGCCTTCAGAATCTGGGGCATTTCCTGTATGAAACTTCATCTTGGTTTCGCCTTTAGCATTAGTTCTGGGGCACTCACAGATAATATCTTTGCAGTTTTGGAAACGTCAGAGTTTTGTCTTTCCAAGGCTGTCAATTCCATGCATAGTCGAGCATCTTTTCGTGACAAAATATTGCGCTTAAAACGGGCACGTCTTTTTATCCAATAATGACATAGCGCCCCCATAGGTTGAAGAGGTTAAGGGTATTATACCATTTTTTTTAAATAAACGTATCATTCAGTTTATTGTTATCGTGAAAATTCAGTCAATTTATTGTTATATAAATGTTTGGCCATATCGCCCGGCTTGATGATAGAGTGACATATTGCTGGCTCAGGAGTGGAAAAGGCAGGAAGTCGACTACATTCACAGCCTAAGAATGTCATGGAATGTCATGGAATGTCATGGAATGTTGTTCATATCAATGTAAACAATAGGCTGTACGGGATGAAGTACCAGAACACAGGACAATTCAACATACACGTTTTTCTTCAAGTGTCCTTACAATCTAAGGAAGGGTGTTTGTAACCATCTTTCACTCTGGTCAAGTGCAGCAGAGAAGATGCTTGTGGTACTCTTCAGGTTCATCAATACTCAATAAAGGCCATGCCACTACTTTCTGTTGGGTTGGCATTGTCCTACTCGTATCCATCCTTTGAGTTAGTGGCATGTTTGCTGGCCAGGGTTGAGTTAAATGCCCTGAGAGAATTATAGGTCCTAATTGTAAGGAGCTTGACCAGGCTGCAGAGGGTGTTTTTCTCCACTGTTTCATTCTGACCACTGGGACCCAGAAAGGGAGAGACTAAATTATTCCCTTAGACTTGTTGCGGTGGATTCTGCTGAGTGGTCGTTTGTCCATTAAACTAACACAAGAGTGAAGGGCCTCTTATAGCCAGATAAATAACACGGAATGGCCTAAGTGAGCTTATTGTAGACTAGCGTAAAACCAAGGCAAAAATCAACAGGCTCATTAGTCTGCTCTTGTGATTGTCTGTATAGACATTTCTCCATCATTCCTTCAGTCCGACTTCTCTCTGTGATCTGAGTAATACTAATTGTGATTGTCTGTGTAGACATTTCTCCATCATTCCTTCAGTCCGACTTCTCTCTGTGATCTGAGTAATACTAATTGTGATTGTCTGTGTAGACATTTCTCCATCATTCCTTCAGTCCGACTTCTCTCTGTGATCTGAGTAATAGTAATTGTTGTTCCTCATACAATTGTTTTTCAGGGGGTAGATCAGCTTTAATATTGCAGATAGATTGTGGCTTCCATCAATGTAATTGTCTGCATCATTTGCAATCCCCCATATATTGTTTTATAAATATGTATATACTGTATATATTAATATATATATTTTCCTTTATTATTTTCTCCTAACCCTACCATCCCTCCCCTTATTGGAGTAAACTAATGGACAACAACTCTTAGGCTTCTACTTCCAGCAAATACTGTACATACTATATATTTTACAGACAAAGTATATTTTACAATAGTTTTGTTTGTTTTTAGTCCCAACCTTCAGCTCCACTCCACCCCTCCTATCTATCTCTGAAGACCATAAAGTTTTAATTTATATTTGCCATGTATTTTTAAACTGTGCTGTAATGTTACACAAAAGTTCTGAACCTTTCTATTCTCATAGACTCTACAGTGCCTTGCAAAAGTATTCACCCCCCTTGGCGTTTTTCTTATTTTGTTGCATTACAACCTGTAATTTAAATGGATATTTATTTGGATTTCTTGTAATGGACATACACAAAATAGTACAAATTGGTTAAGTGAAGTAAAAAAAATTACAAAATTCTAAGAAAACAAAAATGGAAAAGTGGTGTCTGCATATGTATTCACCCCCTTTACTATGAAGCTCATAAATAAGACCTGGTGCAACCAATTACCTTCAGATGTCACATAATTAGTTAAATAAAGTCCACCTGTGTGCAATCTAAGTGTCACAAGATCTGTCACATGATCTCAGTATATATACACCTATTCTGAAAGGCCCCAGAGTCTACAACACCACTAAGCAAGGTGCACCACCAAGCAAGCGGCACTATGAAGACCAAGGAGCTCTCCAAATAGGTCAGGGACACATTTTTGGAGAAGTACAGATCAGGGTTGGGTTATAAAAAAATATCATAATCTTTGAACATCCCACTGAGAACCATTACATCTATTATTAAAGAATGGAAATAATATGGCACCACAACAAACCTGCCAAGAGAGGGCCACCCACCAAAACTCACAGACCAGGCAAGGAGGGTATTAATCAAAGAGGCAACAAAGAGACCAAAGATAACCCTGAAGGAGCTGCAAAGCTCCACAGCGGAGATTGGAGTATCTCTCCATAGGACCACTTTAAGCCGTACACTCCACAGAGCTGGGCTTTATGGAAGAGTGGCCAGAAAATAGCCATTGTTTAAAGAAAAACATTTGCATATGGAAGAAGGCACTCTGGTCAGATGAGACTAAAATTGAGCTTTTTGGCAATCAAGGAAAACACTATGTCTGGGGCAAACCCAACACCTCTCATCACCCCGGAACACCATCCCCACAGTGAAACATGGTAGTGGCAGGTAGTGCTGTGGGGGTGTTTTTCATCAGCAGGGACTGGGAAACTGGTCAGAATTGAAGGAATGGTGGATGGCGCTAAATAAAGGGAAATTCTTGAGGGAAACATGTGTCAGTCTTCCAGGGATTTGAGACTGAGATGGAGGTTCACCTTCCAGCAGTACAATGACCCCAAGCATACTGCTAAAGCATCACTCGAGTGGTTTAAAGGAAAACATTTAAAGGTATTGGAAGGCCTAGTCAAAACATAGACTACAATCCAATTGAGAATCTGTGGTATGAATTAAAGATGAATGTACACCAGCGGAACCCATCCATCTTGAGGGAGCAGGAGCAGGTTTGCCTTGAAGAATGGGAAAAATCCCAGTGGCTAGATGTGCCAAGCTTTTAGAGACATACCCCAAAAGGTACCTCCACAAAGTATTGACTTTTTTTTTTTTGGGGGGGGGGGGGAATAGTTATGCACACTCAATTTTTCTGTTTTTTTTGTCTTATTTCTTGTCTATTTCACAATGAAAAATATTTTGCTTCTTCAAAGTGGTAGGCATGTTTGTGTAAATCGAATGATACAAACAAAATAGGAAAAATGCCCAGGAGGTGAAAACTTTTTTGCTAAGAGTATTATTATAATATTTATTGATTGACTATGACTTTTTAAATCACCCAGGAGTGCTATTTGCAGAGGTAAATTGTGCAATTCTTCAGCCATTCCTCTGTGACAAAAAAACAAGCTACACATGGGACAGTACCAAAACAAATGATCTCATGATTCTATCTCTACACAGCTAAATCTGCAGAGATGGGATGGTTGTATCCCACATATATATATATATATATATATAAAACATTCTATTGTTTGCAAGAATGTTTATCATCATTTCAATAGAAAAACTCTATGTTTTGAATCCAGCGTTTGTGTTTTCTGTATCAGTTCATAAACCATGTACCAAAGGAATTGGTACATGGAAACTCTCTTCCCAACTATTTTGAGATCTATATGGCACAGCTGTCAATTGTTTGGTTCTTAAATTAAACTGGTGTACTTTTTTTATTTATCACAATTTTCTTTAGCCAATTTTGGTCTTTAATGCAGTGTGGATAGAAAAGTTTCATGTGACTTTATTACATTTAAGTGGATTTTCTCATCCTGTCTACAGCTGATGTCACCGTATATTGCTGTATTCTCTCTCAATATCTCAGACAGAAAATTGCATTTTGCAATATAAAATGGAAAGCAATAACCATTTGTTATTTCACATCCATGCACAATCACAAAATATTTTAATCTATCTTTACCTGAGTAATCTGAAATATCAAACAGTCTCACAAGTATATATTCTTTGGATAAATTGTCTTCATTTGAAATAACCCATGAACAGATTTGAGTTACTTTGCATGATTGGCGATAATTTAGCAGCTGAATGGATTGAAACACAAAGAAAGCCTTCAGTGATGGATTTTGAGATATTATGCACAAGTCATTTGTCTCACAAAATGCAGATACATTGAAGGGGTTTCTCAGTGATTTCCCCTGTTTGCTTCAGTCTTAATCTTAGAGACAACATTCAATACCCTGTCTGTCTGCCAGTGATGTGAGGATTCCAGTCATTCCATTTAACATCCTTCATCAGACAACACCATACTTACCTGATCAGTTATCTTCGCTCCTGTCAGCTGGGAGACAAGGACACAGGCTACGCTGAATGTCTTGGCGTCTAATCTGAGTGTTTCTGTTGTTGTTGTTGTTGGCATTTCTAGAGTGTGAATCCAAATAGTATGGTGGCCAATAAAAGGTTTAAATTATCATGATGCAAAAATCTGTGACCTGCCCCCACATCGGATGTTGTTGTTATGAAAGGATATCCTGTTCGTATTGTGCCCTCTGAAGTGGATTAACCGCTGATTGTGTGTTTTACAGATGGTCGTGCCAAGTTGTGCCGAGTTGCATCCGTGTCAAACTCTCCTTAAAGTCACTTGATTTGGATCATCCTGTAATTCAAAGGCAGCAAGCAGCAATAGAATCAAGGAAGTGAAGGACCACCAGCTCCTGGAATACAGGTAGGATATGTATGCCTCTCACACTTTAAGATCTACTACCCTCTAGTGGTAATCTTGGATGGTACACTATTTAGTCAAAGAAGTCCTTGAATAAAACTCTATGGTATGACCATCTTTAGTGACCTCTGGTGTTGAGAAAAGATATTACACCAACCTCTGCGAAAAGTTAGTTCATCTGTTAACCAAAAGGTTAAGACTACTTATATAAACCTATATACATTTGCATTTGGTTAGATTGGATTTGGTTAGACATACACATCTATGAAACATTTTCCTAGATAAGTCAGGGTGCTTTCTTCAATTGTTCAGTTAGACATTTTTAAGATTTCATGCAGGCCTAGTTCAAATGCAAATTGTATAAATACCCCCATATTTAATTATATATCTGACTTGAAACAAGCAGAGTTAATTATGTAATGTTGTGCGAATTATTGGAAACACCTTGACCACTCTCTGAGATGCAAAGTAGAGCTGTGAAACATGCTGGATGCGAGCCAACCAGGATGCGGAAACAGCGATATGGGGCATGATGATAAAACATGCAGGCTGAAGTAGAGTAAGATCAATAATTCAGATACAAGTACCAGACTAACACAATTCTAATCAAGATGCCATTAGGTGAGGGGGAAAAAAGGTAATTTGATATCTTAAAACCCTTGATTACCAATTCAATGAATTTTGTCTGTGTGTAATGCATGTTTAGCCTATATGAACCAGTAAATGAACCAGATGTCAGGTAATGAATGGTTATAGCATTGTGTGTGATATTAAGCAATTAGACTCGAGGGGGTGTGGTATATGGCCAATATACTACAGCTAAGTGCTGTTCTTATGACGCAACACGTGTGCAAGGATACAGCCCTTAGCTGTGGTATATTGACCATAGACAACAAACCCTAGGAACCTTATTGCTATTATAAACTGGTTACCAACGTAATTAGAACAGTAAACAAGTAGTTTTACGTCATACACGTTGTATACTGTCTGATATACCACGTCTTTCAGCCAATCAGCATCCAGGGCTCGAATGACACGGATATAAAAAATCATTATACATTTATTAATAATACGGTAATGGATGGTTGGGTCATAGAAATGATTCCAAAGACTATTTTTTCCCATGCATCTCATTCTTCCTCTTTTTAATTATAATGAAGTTTACTGCCAAAGCAACAGTGAAGCCAGATGGACAACTAAAGCACCTACAGTGTCTTCAGAAAGTATTCACACCCCTTGACTTTTTCCACATTTTGTTGTGTTACAGCCTGAATTGAAAATGGATTAAACTTTTTTTTAATTCACTGGCCTACACACAATACCCTATAATGTCAAAGTGAATTAAACTTTTTTTTCTTCTTCAATTGATCAATTATTTAAAAATTAAAAGCTGACATGTCTTGAGTCGATAAGTATTCAACTCCTTTGTTATGGCAAGCCTAAATAAGGCAAGCCTAAATAAGGCAAGCCTAAATAAGTTTAGGAGTTATAATGTGTTTAACAAGTCACATAATAAGTTGCATGAACTCACTCTTTGTGCAATAATTGTGTTTAACATGGTGGGTAAAATTAATAGAAGCAAACATTGAATATCCCTTTGAGCATTGTGAAGTTCTTAGTTTTACTGTACATTTAGGATGGTGTATCAATACACCCAGTCACTACAAAGATAAAGGTGTTCTTCCTAACTCAGTGGCCGGAGAGGAAGGAAACCGGTCAAGGAGTTCACCATGAGGCCAATGGTTACAAAGTTAAGGGCTGTGATAGGAGAAAACTGAGGATGGATCAACAACATTGTAGTTACTCCACAATACAAACCTAAATGACAGAGAGAAAAAGAGGGAACCCTGTACAGAATAAAACATATTCCTAAATGACAGAGAGAAAAAGAGGGAACCCTGTACAGAATAAAACATATTCCTAAATGACAGAGAGAAAAAGAGGGAACCCTGTACAGAATAAAACATATTCCTAAATGACAGAGAGAAAAAGAGGGAACCCTGTACAGAATAAAACATATTCCTAAAAGAGGGAACCCTGTACAGAATAAAACATATTCCTAAATGACAGAGAATAAAACATATTCCTAAAAAGAGGGAACCCTGTACAGAATAAAACATATTCCTAAATGACAGAGAAAAAGAGGGAACCCTGTACAGAATAAAACATATTCCTAAATGACAGAGAGAAAAGAGGGAACCCTGTACAGAATAAAACAAACCTAAATGACAGAGAGAAAAGAGGGAACCCTGTACAGAATAAAACAAACCTAAATGACAGAGAGAAAAGAGGGAACCCTGTACAGAATAAAACAAACCTAAACATCCATCCTGTTTGCAACAAGGTTTTAAAGTAAAATTGCAATAAATGTGGCAAAGCATTTCACTTTTTGTCCTCAATAAAAAGTGTTACAGTTGAAGTCGTAAGTTTACATACACCTTAGCCAGGTACATTTCAACTCCGTTTTTCACAATTCCTGACATAATAGGAAATATTCCCTGTCTTAGGTCAGTTAGGATCATCACTTTATTTTAAGAACGTGAAATGTCATAGTAGAGAGAATTATTATTATATTTTTTTTTAACCCCCAGTGGGTCAGAAGTTTACATACACTCAATTAGTATTTAGTAGCATTGTCTTTAAATTGTCTTTAAAGGCACAGTCAACTTAGTGTATGTAAACTTCTGACCCACTGGAATTGTGATAAGTGAAATAATCTGTCTGTAAACAATTGTTGGAAAAATGACTGTGTCATCCACAAAGTATATGTCGTAACCAACTTGCCAAAACTATAGTTTGTTAACAAGACATTTGTGGAGTGGTTGAAAAATGAGTTTTAATGACTGCAATCTAAGTTCATGTAAACTTCTGATTTCAACTGAATGTTATGGGAAAATCCAATCCATCACATTACTGAGTACCACTCTTCATATTTTCAAGCATAGTGGTGGCATCATCATGTTATTTGTATGCTTGCAATCGTTGAGGACTGGGTAGTTTTCAAGAAAAAAAGAAATAAAAATCAATGGAGCTAAGCACAGTCTAAATCCTAGAGGAAAACCTTGTTCAGTCTGCTTTCCACCAGACGCTGGGAGATTAATTCACCTTTCAGCATGTCAATAACATAAAACACAAGTTAAAACCTACACTGCTGTTGCTTACCAAGTTGACAGTGAATGTTCCGGAGTGGCCAAGTTACAGTTTTGACTTAAATCTACTTGAAAATGTATGGCAAGACCTGAAAATAGTTGTTTAGCAATGATCAACAACCAATTTGACAGAGCTTGAATCATTTTATTAATGCGCAAATGGGGCACAATCCAGACTTACCCAGCAAGACTCACAGCTGTAATCATTGTCAAATGTTGATCTAAAAAGTATTGACTCAGGGGTGTGAATACTTACACTACTGTTCAAAAGTTTGGAGTCACTTAGAAATGTCCTTGTTTTTGATAGAATCGATTAAAAAAAGTCCATTAAAATAACATCAGATGAATCTGAAATACACTGTAGAATGTGGCAGACCAGGGGGTTTGGTCAAGACGTTCACACAGATCAGACACGGACGGAGTAGGATTATCTCGGTTTCAAGGGTGTTTAAATAATAAATCAAAAGGATAGGTCTCCCACATGAGACCGTCTCCGGGATACCGTCTTCTGGGCTCCGAGTCTGGCTGTATCCTGTCGGGCACAAAAACTGAACTCCCTCCTTTTAGCTCAGGCACCGTCTCCAACTATACAGAAGTCACCTTTCTTCCCCCCCCAATCCCACTCCTTGTATTGTGCCCTTCTGGCAGCTTTATGGGACTCATACAGCTGGTGAGCAATCAGCCCTTGATTACCCACCAACCACAATCAGCCTCAATTAGTCCTGGCCGGAGAGCCCGTCGAGACCTGGCACGTCCAGCAGAAGGAGCCATCGCCTCGTGATGTAGACTCCGTCTGCCACCATGGCCTCGACGAGTCTCCCCCTGGTGCTTGACCTGCTGTACGCCACAAGACATTGTTAATGTTTTAAACTGAGCAAGAGGACAAGTACAGTTGAGGACTTATGAGGCATCTGTTTCTCAAACTAGACACTCTAATGTACTTGTCCTCTTTCTCAGTTGTGCACCGGGGCCTCCCACTCCTTTTACTGTTCTGGTTAGGGCCAGTTTGCGCTGTTCTGTGAAGGGAGTAGTACACAGTGTTGTACCAGATCTTCAGTTTCTTGGCAATTTCTCGCATGGAATAGCCTTCATTTCAAAGAACAAGAATAGACTGACGAGTTTCAGAAGAAAGTTCTTTGTTTCTGACTATTTTGAGCCTTTAATCAAACCGACAAATGCTGATGCTCCAGATACTCAACTAGACTGAAGACAGACAGTTTTATTGTTTCTTTAATCAGAACAACAGTACTCAGCTGTGCTAACATAATTGCAAAAGGGTTTTCTAATGATCAATTAGCCTTTTAAAATGATCAACTTGGATTAGCTAACACAATGTGCCATTGGAACACAGGAGTGATGGTTGCTGATAATGGGCCTCTGTACGCCTATGTAGATTTTCCATTAAAAAACAGCTGTTTTCCAGCTACAACAGTTATTTACATCATTAACAATGTCTACACTGTATTTCTGATCAATTTTATGTTATTTTAATGGACAAAAATGTTGATTTTCCTTTCATTTGATTTTTCATTTTCAATACATTTGCAAACACTTCTAAAAACATGTTTTCACTTTGTCATTATGGGGTATTGTTTGGAGATGGGTGAGAGAAAACTCTATTTAAACCATTTTGTAGTCAGGCTGCAACACGACAAAATGTGGAATCATTTTATGGGTATTAATAGTTTTTGTAGGCACTGTAAAGGATATATGTATCAACATTGTCATTTTGAGGTGTAGGAAATTATTACAAAACATATGCATGATTGGAATTTGTCAATAACTTTTAAACTCTCATCTTCCCTTATTGTACTGTAATGATTGCATTACTAAAGAACAGGCATTTGGTGGGTTAGTTATCCTGCCCCTAACGGTGGCCATGTCAACTGTCACAGCGAAATAGTAACTTGTCAAGCAAGTCTTTCACTGCCTTATATAGGGAATCAATACGAGATTTCCTATTCTACAAGCTAAGAGGGTGAATCTCTTTGAGAATAGTTATAGTTATCTAAAGAAGATCTGCTTGCATTCCATGTTGTTAATCAGATCAGATCTAACCACATTGGGAACTGAGGCACAGTGAGTTTTCATTATTGTATCATGAGGAGGTGACAGCCTTAATTGTAATTGTCACAGTAGGTGTCCAGCCCCACGCTCTCCTCCCAGTTCTTAGCCACGCTATTCTTCTTGTTCTTCTCCGCCATGATAATGGCAGCTACCACGGTGATCACCACGGTGACCGTCAGAATGAGCACTGTCACAGTCTCTCCGACACACAGCTCATCATCCACTTCTCCCATGGACCTGCCCTGTAGCTCGGTGGGCTGGCTGCACCTCAGGTCCTGGTAGTCATCCAGGAAGACCCTGTGGATGCTGGACAACTTCCTGAACACCCTCTGCAGGTCGCAATCACAGTGCCAGGGGTTGCCCTCCAACAGGACATGGAGGCTGGGGGTGTGGATGCTCAACAGGGTCCTGTAGCCCAAGGTGCTCAGACGGTTGAGGGCCAGGTCCAGCAGAGTTAGGGAAGACATAGGAGCGAAGACTCCTGGCTCAGTGGAGCTGATCAAGTTCCCCCGAAGGCCCAGCACCTCCAGGGAGCGCAGTGTGGAGAAGAGGCCTGAACCCAGGGAGGTTAGATGGTTCCCCTCCAGGTGGAGCTGGCGCAGGCCAGTCAGGTAACCCAGGGCTCTGGGCTTTACTGTGGAGATTAGGTTGCTGCTCAGGTCCAGCTTCTGGAGGCTATCCAGGCTGTGGAAGGTCCCACTCTCCAGGACGGTGAGATGGTTGTGATCCAGCAGGAGCTCGGTTAGGGATTCAAGGCCCAGGGAGAAGCCAGGCCCCAGGGCAGAAAGGTGGTTACAGCTCAGGTCCAGCCTCCTCAGCCCCTGGAGGGAGGAGAAAGCTCCATCATCTACATGGCTGAGGTTGTTCTCTTTTAAAAGGAGCACCCTCAGGCTCCACATGGTCCCAAATGAACCTGCTTGGACCACTGTCAACAGGTTTCTGGACAGGTCCAGGTACTCTGTGTTGTGGGGGACATTCCTAAGAGGAGTGGTAAGATTCCCACCCGAACAGTTGATATATTTTATATCTGTGAGGCAGCTGCACCCATCATAGCAAGCAGTCATTTTCTTGAATGTAAAAGTGATAACATACATGATGAATATGAACCAATGGGATGGATCCATCCTGTTCCTGAAATAAATAAAAGAACAAAGGCTTATGCATTTCACAACATATCCTGAAAAATGATATGACGGTGAATTATTTGTTAGTGTTTGTGTGAACACTACTCCCACAAGCTTGAGAATAGCATCAGATACTTTACCCTGTCTAAAAACAACAACTGTTCAAACACTATATGCTGAATATACCTTGAGCTGGTTTAGAGTGTTAGCCTGTAATTAACAACAGTTATGTCAAACAGACAAAGAGACAGGAACAGCCATTTATTTTAGCACACTATTAAGCAAAAAAAACAAGACGAAGAACCCACGCCTTACCTGTTGTCTGTGGTAGCTTAATTGTAAAAGTCAGCACACCATGTAGCATATGTCTGCGTCTATCCCGGACTGCCAGCAGATGAACCACACGGAGCAGACAGACCAGACAGCTGACCTGATCCATCTGTCAACCTCTGAAAAGAAGGGGTGGTCTGCTCACAGCCCCCCTCCCCCTCCACCCTTCAACCCTTCCACTCCTCTCTAGTGCACCTGTTGACAGGTGAGGGCCACTCTGACAATGGCAGTGTGAATAATTCACACAGTGGCAGGAAGAGAGTCGACTTTCCACCCTGCCTGGTCAAAGTCACATACTGTACCAATGGAGATGGAAGTGATGGCGGTGGAGTGGTTCTTTATTGCATTCTTAGGAGATAGTAACTCATGCATTTCACTGCACCCGCTAGAACATCTGCTAAACTGTGTATGCTACCAATAAACTTTTTATTTGATTTGAAAGAGGAGGAAGACATGGCACCGCATCAATAAACAACACTTTCGATAGTAAGGTCTACGTAGACTAGCCAATGACAGACACAGCAGGTGTCTACAGTAGACTAGCCAATGACAGACACAGCAGCTGTCTGTTATCTTTACCAGCATCATTAAGTGTTGCACACATGGTTAATTCAGCTACATTGTTATTCCACTCCTTGTAGACTAGACCTTATTTCACTCCCTGTCATTTAGAAGTCACATGCTTACTCTGTAAACCCAGCACAGAGCAGTAGTATGCTACTAGCTGCCTGGATCCTGGAGTCGGCTGCTCCTCTGCTCCATAAAGATGTGCTGTGCTGGATCCCCACAGCTAAACCCAGCACAGAGCAGGAGTATGCTACTAGGTGCCTGGATCCTGGAGTCGGCTGCTCCTCTGCTCCATAAAGATGTGCTGTGCTGGATCCCCACAGCTAAACCCAGCACAGAGCAGGAGTATGCTACTAGCTGCCTGGATCCTGGAGTCGGCTGCTCCTCTGCTCCATAAAGATGTGCTGTGCTGGATCCCCACAGCTAAACCCAGCACAGAGCAGGAGTATGCTACTAGCTGCCTGGATCCTGGAGTCGGCTGCTCCTCTGCTCCATAAAGATGTGCTGTGCTGGATCCCCACAGCTAAACCCAGCACAGAGCAGGAGTATGCTACTAGCTGCCTGATCCTGGAGTCGGCTGCTCCTCTGCTCCATAAAGATGTGCTGTGCTGGATCCCCACAGCTAAACCCAGCACAGAGCAGGAGTATGCTACTAGCTGCCTGGATCCTGGAGTCGGCTGCTCCTCTGCTCCATAAAGATGTGCTGTGCTGGATCCCCACAGCTAAACCCAGCCCAGCTATCAAGTGGAGGAAACATGATTGGAAAAGAGGTTCATTACTCAATAACTGTGAGCTGGGGCACAACACCATGGGAGCAGATGAGTGCTGAATATCAAACCAGACTCTATCAGGGAAAACATGCAGACCACCCAGGAAATTCCTACCAGTGTGATCAGCAAGGATATTGTGTAATTGCAATTCATTTCACCATGACATTTAACCCATCTATTTTTGTATTTAGACTGAAGGCTGTTGTGCGGGCTTCCTGAGTGGGTTTCATTAAGAGACAAACACAGCAGATGGCAGCATTGCCACGTGGTAGCACTTGACTTGCAAAAAGAGAAAGACAAAGCTACTATAAATTAGCAATGGAAGATATTATTACGGCAATTCATAGATCCATACAAATAGCACTTTTGAGTAGAACTAGTATGATACAAAGCACTGCCCCAAAATGATTTGTTTTGAGAAAGAGAATAAATGTTTGGTTCAGAACAACCTTTTCTCCATGTACAGCAGTAGCTAAAGGAAACCAGTGAGTGCAGAAACAATAGTTACTCCTATACAATGGAAAGCGCTTCTATACCTAGATGCGATAAAAAAGCTATTAATTATTAATTCTCCATTAGCATTATAAAACAATTACTATTGCAATGGTTGCATCTTCTATTATGCGAACAAATACAAAGATGTTTTAATTTAAAGTAACTCAATGTATTACCACTGTCAAGGTTCCCACTGGGCACAGACGTCAATTCAACGTCATTTCCACGTTGGTTTAATGTCATTTCATTGAAATGACGAGGAAACAATGTTGATTCAACCAGTTTGTGCCCAGTGGGTTGATACTGAAAACAAAAAACACAAGACTGAAATCAACAACCTGTGTTTTCCAGTTATTGTGTTTTCAAGTTGTTGTTGTTTCCCAGTTGTTGTTGTTTTCCAGTTGTTGTTTAATCTAGTTGTTGTTTTCCAGTTGTTGTGTTTTCCAGTTGTTGGTGTTTTCCAGTTGTTGGTGTTTCCAGTTGTTGTGTTTTCCAGTTGTTGTGTTTTCAAGTTGTTGTTGTTTTCCAGTTGTTGTGTTTTCCAGTTGTTGTGTTTTCAAGTTGTTGTTGTTTTCCAGTTGTTGTTGTTTTCCAGTTGGTGATTTCCAGTTGTTGTTTTTTCCAGTTGTTGTTAAATCTAGTTGTTGTTTTCCAGTTGTTGTGTTTTCCAGTAGTTGTTGTTTTCAAGTTGTTGTTGTTTTCCAGTTGTTGGTGTTTTCCAGTTGTTGGTGTTTTCCAGTTGTTGTGTTTTGATGGTTGTTGTTTATTCCGGTTGGAATTTTCCAGTTGTTGTTTTCCAGTTGTCATGTTTTCCAGTTGTTTTCCAGTTGTTGCGTTTACCAGTTGTCGTTTCCAATTTTTGTTTTCTAGTTGGTGTTTTCAAGTTGGTGTTTTTTTTCCAGTTGTTGTGTTTTCCAGTTGTTGTGTTCTGACATGGTGGTAGTGCTGTCGGTCATCTCCTTTGGCAGGTTGTATAATAGTTTCATTGATAATCTGTCAGCACTGGCCCTTCGAACCTGGGCTCGTATGATGTGTGTTAAGGCCCCCCTGGTCCTATGTCAGTAATCCTGTATACAACTATGACATACATCACCGTTTGTGGCAGGTTAGGTTTCAGATAGCTTTCAACATGAAATTAGACTGGTTAGGTACTCTGTTGAAAGGAAAAGTTCTAAATAGATCTGCATTGTATAAAATAGCTTTTCACTGCACCGTCTTCTTCTTCTTCACCGTTTTTGTTTTTGTCCTCAAAGAAACAACTACATCAAGAATCACACAGTAGCATCGGCATCAATAATAACACCAGTCATCCCTCTCACCAACACATTCAAATTAGTCAGCAGTAATATAAGACCAGACAACATCAAAAACACCTGAGATAGAGGCAAAGTGGTGTACATAACCTTAACACTTAATTAGATAAGGATTGATTATTGAGAATGGAAAGTGCAAGTTGTACCAAGGGCAGATGCTAAAGCTTCTTCTTGTCCTTCAGTGGGGGATTTTTCAAGGCTACAGGCACATGCAGATTCTTAAGCTTTTGCTTTCAGGAGAAAAATATATAAAAATGGAGCCGCTGTGCTCTCTTCTAGCAGATATCATCTCACTGTCCAACCTCGCAAAGTTTTATGAAATCCATTTACTTACCATTGAAGTCTACTTTTCACAAAATCAATGATTTAGATGTGCATCTTTGCAGCGCCCCGTGCCAATACAAGTGAAGCAGGGCCATAAATGATTCAGAATTACAACACTTTTCTCTCTGTGTATGGGCATTAGTCACTGTTGTTCTCACTCCCTGACTTTGTGGAGGAGGAGATCCCTCTGGGTGGAGAGGCCAGTATATTCACACGGCTCTGCTCTGACTGCACTGGAGCCTGGGCAGGTTTGGGTAGACTGTCTGCAGTCTGTGGGGAGGGATGAATAACTGTGGCAATTCTTTGGTGCAAAACACAGAAGATGAGAGAGAATGAGCTCTCCATAGAGTAATGGAGTCTAATAGCATGATACAATGATTGTAGTCTCTATGTGTGTCTGTTCAGACAGGAATTGAGGGCATTGGGGCATTTCTCATCCCATTGCACATTTCAAAGGATGACTAATCAATATGGTGTCTGGTCCTTTTTGGCAAGTGATGAGACTGAATGGATTAAGAGCTACAATACTAATGTGGAGAAAGCAATGTCAAGGTGCTGCTCAATAGGAAATGTTTACCTGAATGGTGTGTGCCCTGAGAATAATCTTGGTCTGAAAATGTGTGATCCCTTTCGATGTGATGCAGGTTTAAGATTCAAGTCTCAAAAACACTCCCTTCTTGACAATTTCCTGTTAATTATGCACATTGCAATCTTTAAACAGAGCTACTTCGCATTCATAACTTCCTGGTCAATCTGGATATGACAAAGATGAAAATGAATAGACGTTTTCCTTATTGTCTTGTGACTGATATGAATGATCACATGGGGAAAATGTAATTTCCTTATCTGTTACGTCTCACCATCTGTCATTAGCTCTCATGCATGAGATGAATGACGATGAAGCGTCTCTTTCTTCTGATAATTGGGGCTGTGGGTGGATTTTTCATTTCTCCTCATCTGAGCTCTTAAATGAGGCAGGATCTAACGCTGACTCCTCATCTGTCCTCAAGGACTCTAGAGGGACGTAAAAAAAAAAGATGCCTGCCTATTGAACGTGCCTCTGAAATAAAGAGCACTCTTACATACTGTAGACAGAGAACAAAGCATAGGTTTGCTTCCTGTGGAACAGGAGCACTAAGCTCCATGACTGACAATGTACAGCACTTTTCCCAGCTCCAATGCATGCTCTCCGAGCTCTTTTTAATTAACCCATCCCATCTGGGGCTTGGGATATTAATGCTGGTCGAGCTGTCATTAGACATAGGAAGAATTGAGTGTGAGGCTTCCCACTGGGCACATTACATAATTTCAATGTGGATAATTGGGTAATATTTGGTTGAGATATTGAACAATGAGATTACAACCGATATTCACCCACTCAAAAAGACAGTTTAAAATTAGTTGAATTTCCAATCAACTTGCTTTAAACTATTTAAAACCATAGAAAAGTTATTTTCTATTAATACAACAGATTAATGTACAGGGAACCCAGCTAAATTCTGGAAAGCTGTTATTTAAATTACTTAAGTGTTGTGTCTCCTCTTCTCTTCCCTGAAATTTATTTCGATTCTGGCCTATTACTGACAAAATGTGATATCATTAATGCATTTAATCACCATTTATCTCTGTAGGCTTTATATTTGAATGTATTTCAAAGCCAGCTCTTGAAAAGAGTAGTTTGGATGTAGATGGTCAAAATATATTGAATGATTCTGAAAATACTAGTCAGGAGTTTTCTTTTTGGAAATTCACTGATAAAGAAGTCCTGGATGTTAACATTAGACAAAAACAAACCTACAGAGGCTGATCATTTGGAGCCTTGTCTTCTTAAGTGTGCAGCACCCCTTATTGCTGGCTCGGTAGCCCACATTTTCAATTTAACATTGTTATCAGGAAGTATTCCAAAAGCATGGAAATCCGCATATGAGCTGACACTCCATAAGGGTGGGGATACAAATGATCTTGACAACTATCACACCATTTCAAGACTACCTTGTTAAGCTAAGATTCTTGAAACCCTGGTTAACTTAATATTACCCATCCTGCATGCGGGAGCGTAACGTAGCCTCAAACGAATTAGCATAACGCAGCGGACATAAATCTTCCTAGAACATTTTCCTATTCATGAAAATCACAAATGAAATATATTGAGACACAGCTTAGCCTTTTGTTAATCACACTGTCATCTCAGATTTTTTAAATATGCTTTACAGCCAACGCTAGACAAGCATTTGTGTAAGTTTATCATGGCATAATGCTATGGCTAGGCTCTGCTAGCATCAGACAACATTTTCACGAAAATAAGAAAAGCAATCAAATTAAATCATTTACCTTTGAAGAATTTCGGCTGTTTTCACTCAGGAGACTCCCAGTTAGATAGCAAATGTTCCTTTTTTCCAAAAATATTATTTTTGTAGGCGAAATAGCTCCCATTTGTTCGTCAGGTTTGGCTGAGAAATCGACCGGAAAATGCGGTCACTACAACGCCAAACTTTTTTCCAAATTAGCTCCATAATATCGACAGAAACATGGCAAACGTTATTTAGAATCAATCCTCAAGGTGTTTGTCACATGACAATTGGATAATATATCCGTCGGGGCAATTGGTTTCCCATAAGAAGCGATTGGAAAAATGGCTACTTGTGTACTTTACGCAAGATTTTCTGCGGGAGCCACCATGTGACCACTTGCTAAATGTGGTCCCTTACTGCTATTCTTCAACATAAATGTGTAAAAAGACGTCATAATGCTGTAGACACCTTGGGGAATACGTAGAAAACGTAAGCTCATTCGTAGCTCATTCATAGCCATATAAGGAGTCATTAGCATGAGGCGGTTTAAAAAAATGTGGCACTTCCTGATTGGATTTTTATCTGGGTTTCGCCTGTAGCATCAGTTCTGTTGCACTCACAGACAATATCTTTGCAGTTTTGGAAACGTCAGAGTGTTTCTATCCAAAGCTGTCAATTATATGCATAGTCGAGCATCTTGTCGTGACAAAATATCCCGTTTAAAACGGGAACATTTTTTATCCAAAAATGAAAATACTGACCCCTAGTTATAAAAGGTTACAACTTCATTCCTTTTTATCTGATAAATATATTCTTAATATAAAGCAATCAGGGTTTAGGCCTGGGCATAGTACTACCATAGGAATCACGCTAGTTGTTAATGATCTTGTCAATGCATTGGATGCTAAAAAGAGCTGTGCTGCCTTGTTCATTGACCTGTCAAAGGTGTTCAACACTGTTGATCATTCTGTTTTGCTGAGGAAATTATCAAGAATATGCCTGGGATGTACAGCCTGTTTAAGGTTTCAGAATTATCTTAGCAACAGAACCCAGGCCATCTTGATAAATGGAGTTAAATCTGAATTTCTTGAGATTGAAAAAGGTGTTCCTCAGGGTTCCATTTTGGGTCCATTATTGTTCACTTTGTATATTGCTGTCATAGGAAACACTTTTAATACTTGTAACATTCATCTCTATGCAGATGACACAGTTTTGTATTTCACCTCGATGCAGCAGGCCATTTGTGAACTTCAGCATGACTTTGATTCAATTCAGAAATCACTTACAGATTTTAAGTTAGTTTGAGTAAAAACCAAGCTCATGCTGTTCTCTAGGTCATGAAATGTTGACCCTGAGGACCTGCATATCTGTGCTATAAATGTTGCCCAAACTGAGCTTGTTTCTCAATATCAGTACATGGGTGTCTGGATTGACGACAAGTTTCCCTTCGTAACGCATATATACAAAATCTGACTAAGAAGCTAAGAAGCTAAGCTATTTTTTTTATATAGAAATAAATCATGCCTTAGTATTAAAAATAGGAGAACGATTGTTCAAACAACACTTCTCCCTGTATTGGATTTTGGTAATAATTTGTACACACAACCTCTGTTTTAAAACCCTTGGACACAGTCTACCATTCAGCAATACGTTTTATCCCAGGGGACAATGTGGGATGGACCTCTCTGTTTGTAAGAAGAAAGCTGAATTCTATTTCATTTATTTACAAAGCAATCTTACAGAAACTCCCTTTATATGTGACATCATTAATTAAGATAAAAAATCATAACTTATCAAACCTGTTCACAGGAATGGATAACACTAGAGGTCCCTCCAGTCTCTACAGATTTGGGAAAATCTGTGTTTTGTTTTTATCCTTTTGTGGAATAATCAGCAAAGCTCACTGCAGTTAGATGTGCTGGTGTCACTCAGGCACTTTAAATGATTGATTGAGGACCTCTATGTACATTTACATTACATTTAAGTCATTTAGCAGACGCTCTTATCCAGAGCGACTTACAAATTGGTGCTTTCACCTTATGACATCCAGTGGAACAGCCACTTTACAATAGTGCATCTAAGTCTTTTAAGGGAGGGGGGGGTGAGAAGGATTACTTTATCCTATCCTAGGTATTCCTTAAAGAGGTGGGGTTTCAGGTGTCTCCGGAAGGTGGTGATTGACTCCGCTGTCCTGGCGTCGTGAGGGAGTTTGTTCCACCATTGGGGGGCCAGAGCAGCGAACAGTTTTGACTGGGCTGAGCGGGAAGTTGGATATGATTGCTTTTATACACATGTGTATGTTGTTTTAATATTCTGTTTTTATTGTAGTGTCTACAGGGCTCTCTTGTAAAATATATTTTAATCTCAATGTCTCTCCCTGTTTTAAATAAAGGTTAAATAAAATAATGTGTTATCACTGTGCTTCATCTCATAGCAGAACCAAATAACTTGGATTGTAGTTGAGATTGCATTAAAAGTACATGGTGCAAGTGATCAATGTTGTTTGAGATTCTGCCAGATTATTGCAGCAATTGTGAAGATCTCTACAAACCTGCATGGTATCTTTATTTGACATGCATGCTTTATATGATTACATAAGAAGACCTGTATAGTTACAGTAACCTCAGAATGTGACCATGGATGTGTTACTCATTTTAAGGTTGAAAGTTACCTTAGTTTGTAAGGCAGCCTTAACTTTAGTCTATTTACTGTATTACAAACGTAATAATGAATTGTGTTTGGTTGACAATGCAACCAAACATCAAGGAGATGCATCTACTTAAAAAGGAAAGGAGATGTGTCTACTGCTTGGAAAGGAGAGGCTTGGAAAGGAGACTGCTTGGAAAGGAGAACTTTGGAAAGGAGATGTGTCTACTCTTGGAAAGGAGATGTGTCTACTGCTTGGAAAGGAGATGGATCTACTTGGAAAGGAATGTGTCTACTGCTTGGAAAGGAGATGTGTCTACTGCTTGGAAAGGAGAACCCATTGTGTGCTTGGAAAGGAGATGTGTCTACTGCTTGGAAAGGAGATGTGTCTACTGCTTGGAAAGGAGATGTGTCTACTGCTTGGAAAGGAGATGTGTCTACTGCTTGAAAAGGAGATGTGTCTACTGCTTGAAAAGGAGATGTGTCTACTGCTTGGAAAGGAGATGTGTCTACTGCTTGGAAAGGAGATGTGTCTACTGCTTGGAAAGGAGATGTGTCTACTGCTTGGAAAGGAGATGTGTCTACTGCTTGGAAAGTTCCATCGCTCAGATGGATCTTAATCTGGCTTAAACCCATTCTGTAATCGTTATTTTTGCTTGATTTGGAGACTTGAATAGCAGAAATAATTTGTTAATATTTTGACAAGTTAATAGGCTATTTATTGTATTTCAAAAGTGATACTGAATTGTGTATGGTTGTCAACACAACCAAATATCAACATTTGAAGGCTATTTAAAATCTGGTAGAGAGTACAATCTCAGCCACTGATTTGGTCTGCCATAATTCCAGTTTGTCTACAAATGAATCATTTATATGTTGGATTCACATCTCCTTCTCAACCGAAAATCTTAATCACTAAATCACATCAAACTTTACATGTACTTTATTTCAGTGTTTCCCAACCCTGGTCCTTGAGTACCCCCAACAGTACACATTTGTATTGTAACCCAGGACAAGCATACCTGTTTCAACTTGTCAACAAATCATCAAGCCCTCAGTGAGCTGAAAGAGATGTGTTTGTTCAGGGCTACAACTAAAATGTGTACTGTTGGGGAACAGGGTTGGGAAACACTGCTCTAAATACATTTAGATGATCTTATTTACATTTGATTTAAAAATCGTATTATTTAAACAAGATTTTTGGTTGGGATGGAGACGTGAATCCAACACATTAATTATTAATTTGTAAACAAACTGGAATTAAAGCCTTCAAATGTTAATATTTGGTTGCGTTGACAACCAAACACAATTCAATCTCACTAAATATCATTACACTTTAAATCAACCAGAGCTTGAAAACCTAGGCCTATTTTAGTGTATAGTTTTAGTTTAATTATGGGTCGAATTGAAACAATAGCTGTTGATGATTTTGCAAATGTTATATACTGTAGGCCTAAATAGCATCATTGATGATGTATGAGTGATTTAATTTGCTCTGTTATTAATAAACCCTTTGGAAGGACATACACAGCAACAGTGAATCTATAAAGTGTTTAAGTGGATATTTCTCAACAATCATTGACACGATAGCAAATTGGTAATAGTCAAATGCCAAATATCATAGCTAAGCTGGGCTTCGTTACAACCCTGGATGGGAGACCAAAGAGCAGCTGTGGATAGATTAAATTTTCAGTAGGAGATGCTGACCAGCCTAAGGTTTTTTTATTTCCTGATAGTGGATATAACGTTGAATATCTGATGTTCTTTTAAATGTCCAAATTCCATATATTTTATACAAGGTTTCTCTATTTTGAAATTTAGTTACCATGATGACATAATCCAGCGGTTGAAATTTCACCCTCAAAACAACAGTTTACGTTGACGACTTTATTCAATCCAATGTATTTTCCACGTGGATTCTGCATCTCAATATGTTGACAAATTACGTTTGAAACAACAATGATTCAACCAGTTTTTGCCCAGTGGGTTGGGACTGTGTGCTGATATAGCACATGGAGATGTGTGCAACTCATTCCTCAGCCTGCATGACGTGTCCACATTTGCGCCATTGAATAGTTAGCTTGTAGGCTAAGATGCTTCGGGAGGGCGGACATGTGTGCAAGCAAGGCAGAGTTCCTTGGTGTGATCTGAATCAGGAGGAAGTGGTACTCGATAAGCAAGCATCAGGCAGTTACAAGGCAGTTACAAATGGTGCCGTAACACACTCAGCCCAACACTGGGGTTACTGTGGAGTAAGTCTGTGGGGTGAATGTACTGTAGCACATGGGGATTTATGAAACTCACTCCTCAGCCTGAAGTGTCCCCATTTGCACCGCCGAATAGCTGGTAAGACGCTTCGGGAGGACAAGTCAATTGTGCAAGCAAGGCAGAGGTATTGGGTTCTAACCTTTGTGTGAGTCGAATCAGGAGGAAGCGATACTCTCTAAGCAAGCAGCATGACGTGATTGAGATAGAATATGGTAGTGCCAAATGTATGTGTTTCACTTACTATGCACTATTTAGTATTTCACTTATTTTGATGTAAAGTGTGAGGTCAGAGTTCCTTAGTGAGTTAGCATAACTTTAATCCAAATGTTTAAAATTCACAGATTATCATGATAAATACAATGCCAGAAAGTAGTATGAGAAATGGCAGTCCACCGAGTGGCACTGGAATATCTACAATAGATCAATTTGGCCCAATGCCATTCTCTGTCAAATAACGAATCGAAAGCCTATGGAAGCATATAATGTGCTATCTTACATATCTTACATTATTTGACCTTCTCATTCCAGAGGGGATTTAGCAAGGATTGAGGAGAAATATATAGAAAATCAATAAGACATAATGAATAGCATGATATCCATCAGTGTATTTCATAAAACAAATCTAAACGTATGCATCATGTTTCTTTTTATATTTTGACACAAAAGAAAGAAAACATTGTCAAAAATGAATGCATGGACACTACGGAGATGTACAAATGATGTGTATAAGAGATCAATAAGGAACAAGATATTGTAATAAACTGTGGGAATATAGTCACATCTGAACGTCTAGATTGCCACTACGCAAACATAGTCTTATCTCAATCTGTTTCTCACATTATGTGTTTCAACAAAATTTTACTCAAATTAACCTTGAATCCAGTTTTCAAACATAATTTTTATGTCAGGTGATTAGAGACTAGAGAGACGCGTCCTACTTTTAGTTGATATGATTCTAAGTCAGTCTAAACATCCAAATCCATCGGTTTCGTGCCACATGCAGTGAAACCTTCTCTGTCTCTGCTCTCTCCTCTAGCAGCGTGCTGATCTCCTCGTCTAAAAATACCTGCCTGAGCAGAAGTGATGTGTTTCCCCTCTGGTGGCGATGGACGTCACTTTGTCAAGTTGTCACATTTTCAACAGGGGTGGGGACACATGTGGAGGGCCTACAGAGGTATTGAGTCCTATGCACATTGTGTTTACAAGAGCACTTAGTTGTTGTATGGCCTACCATTTATGGACTAGAATGTATGGCCTAGTATGTACTGTATGGCCTAGCATGTTTGGCCTAGCATGTATGGACTGGTATGTACTGTATGGACTAAAGTATGGACTAGCGTGTGTGGACTAGCGTGTATGGACTAGCGTGTATGGCCAAGCATGTATGGACTAGCATGTATGGACTAAAGTATATGGAGTAGTATGTATGGACTAGCATGTATAGCCTAGCGTGTATTGACTAGCATGAATGGACTAGCTTGAAAGGACTAGTATGTACTGTATAGACTAGAATGTATGGCCTAGTATGTATGGCCTAGCATTTATGGACTAGCTTGTTTGGACTAGCATGTATGGCCTAGCATGTATGGCCTAGCATGTATGGACTAACGTGTAAGGACTAGCATGTATGGACTAGTTTGTAAGGACTAGCTTGTATGGACTAGAGTGTATGGACTAGTGCATATGGCCTAGCATGTATGGCCTAGCATGTATGGACTAGTAAGTCTGGTATGTACTGCATGAACTAACATATACAGCCTATAATGTATGGCCTAGCATGTATGGGACTAGCATGTAATGACTAGTATGTATGGACTAGCATGTAATGACTAGTATGGATGGGCTAGCATGTAATGACTATTATGTATGGGCCTAGCATGTAATGACTAGTATGTATGGACTAGCATGTAATGACTAGTATGTATGGGACTAGCATGTAATGACTAGTATGTATGGACTAGCATGTAAGGCCTAGTATGTATGGACTTGCATGTATGGCCTAGCATGTATAGCCTAGTATGTATGGGACTAGCATGTCATGACTAGTATGTATGGACTAGCATGTAATGACTAGTATGTATGGGACTAGCATGTAATGACTAGTATGTATGGGACTAGCATGTAAGGACTAGTATGTATGGACTTGCATGTAATGACTAGTATGTATGGGACTAGCATGTAATGACTAGTATGTATGGACTTGCATGTATGGCCTAGCATGTATGGCCTAGTATGTTTGGGACTAGCATGTAATGACTAGTATATATGGACTGGTATGTAATGACTAGTATGTATGAACTAGCATGTAATGACTAGTATGTATGGACTAGCATGTAAGGCCTAGTATGTATGGGACTAGCATGTATGGCCTAGCATGTATGGACTTGCATGCATGGCCTAGTATGTATGGACTAGCATGTATAGACTAATATGAACTAGAATGTATGGCCTATCATGTGTGAACTAGCATGTATGGCCTAGCATCTATGGACTAGCGTGTATGGACTAGCATGTATGGCCTAGCATGTATGTCCTAGCATGTATGAACTAGCATGTGTAGACTAATATGGACTAACATGTATGGCCTTTCATCTATGGACTAGTGTGTATGGACTAGCATGTATGGCCTAGCATCTATGGACTAGTGTATGGACTAGCATGTATGGCCTAGCATGCATGGCCTAGCATGTATGTCCTAGCATGTATGAACTAGCATGTGTAGACTAATATGGACTAACATGTATGGCCTTTCATCTATGGACTAGTGTGTATGGACTAGCATGTATGGACCAGTAGGACGGCCTAGCATGTATGGCCTAGCATGTATGGACTAGCATGAACTAGAATGCATGGACTAGCATGTATGGCCTAGCATTTATGGACTAGTTTGTATGGACTAGCATGAATGGCCTAGCATGTATGAACTAGCATGTGTAGACTAATATGGACTAACATGTATGGCCTTTCATCTATGGACTAGTGTGAATGGACTAGCGTGTATGGACTACCATGCATGGCCTAGCATGTATGGATAATACTGTATGAACTAACATATATGGCCTAGAATGTATTGACTAGCATGTATAGACTAATATGAACTAGAATGTATGGCCTAGCATCTATGGACTATTTTGTATGGACTAGCATGTATGGACCAGCATGACGGCCTAGCATGTATGGCCTAGCATGTATGGACTAGCATGAACTAGAATGCATGGACTAGCATGTATGGCCTAGCATTTATGGACTAGTTTGTATGGACTAGCATGAATGGCCTAGCATGTATGGACTAGCATGTAGGGGCTAACGTGTATGGACTAGTATGTATGGACTAGTATGTATGGCCTACCATGCATGGCCTAGCATGTATGGACTAGCATGTATAGACTAATATGAACTAGAATGTATGGCCTAGCATCTATGGACTAGCGTGTATGGACCAGCATGTATGGCCTACCATGTATGGACTAGTATGTATGGACTAGCATGTTTGGTCTAGTTTGTACTGTATGGACTGGCATGTATGGCCTAGCATGTATTGCCTAGCATGTATGGACTAGCATGTAAGGCCACTATTATTATCAACTGTCACACGTCGCTTGGCAACCATTTGAGTAATATTGTTACAAAGATGACACAAAATTGGTCACAAAGTTTTGATTAGACTATTGAAAGCCTATTGAAAGTTTCAGTCTCTTCATTTCCCTCTCTTTCTTTATCATTATTTCTCTCCTCTCTCCCCCTCTTTCTCCCTCTCCCTCTCCCTCTCCCTCTCTCTCTTTCTCCCTCTCCCTCTCTCTCATACATAAACATGAACCATCTCTTTCCATTCTTGGCCTCTATAAGTACATTTATATGCATGTCTGACAACGACAGAATATGAAATTATGACCCAAGGTATAATTACTTTCCCACTTCAATATTGCTGAGCCTCTTTCCATCCCTAGTAAAAGCCTTTTTTATTCAAGTCAAATGAACCTGTTGAAAATGATAAACAATGCAATGAGGCTGAACTTCAACTTGATGAATAGCCCTGCAATCTTCCCTGCTTTAATGTTTTCCAACTTTAATCAGATGCGATTTTAAAACACCCAAAACAATTAGACCCATGAACAAGAGAAGCAGCTGGTATCCCTGACATATAGCTGCCCTGTAGCCTACCCTGTACATTACAGATTGAAATGGCTGTCCCCTTTTCATTTGGTCACACATTTGGTGAAAGTTAGTATATGCATAAAACACCATATAGGTCTATTTACAGAGTGTACTAAAAGGAGCATCTATTTGCATGGCTCGCCTTTTCATTGCCACTTGATAGTCTGCTGCAGGCACCCCTTTGTGTTATTTAATTTCCTTAATTGTAAATATATCAGATGCAGTTCTGACTATGGATTTGTACCTTTCTGTCGGACAATTTGGTAGTTATTATAGCCTGTTGTAGCATGTTATGTATAGAAGTCCTAATGCTTTTTTGTCAGAGTATGTATCCCTCTGCTGCTAGCAAACTGGTGTTTATGTCAATATACCAATACACTTGATTATCCAACCAACGTTCAGGTTTTTGGCTGCATAATTTTGCCTCATCTGTAGCATTAGTGCAGTCTCCACATGCATTAGATGGATGCTTGCTTATTGCAATGACTGAAAACAACAAGTGCTACATTCCCATGGACAGGCAGGCCCAGACAGACCTCTGATTGGCTATCTCAGAGGATTACACACGGACACACGCACACACACACGCACAATTGTCATTGATAGTATGGCTATAGTTGTAATTACTACAATAATGGCGATGGAGTTGATGGCATAAAAATGTAGTCACACCATGTGCCTGCCTGCCTGCCTGCCTGCCTGCCTGCCTGCCTGCCTGCCTGCCTGCCTGGATGCCTGCCTGCCTGCCTGCCTGCCTGCCTGCCTGCCTGCCTTATAGAAACTCATTAACACCGGAATACCTGAAGGTATTTAATTACATGTTTCTCACCCATCTACAACGCTGAATATATTAGTTAGATGATTTGTAAATTAACGACAGGATATTTGTAGTCAAGAGTCATTATATGGAATCCTGAGTGGTGCAGCCGGTCTAAGACACTGCATCTTAGTGATTGAGGCGTCACCACAGACACCCCGGTTCGATTCCAGGCTGTATCACAACCGGACGTGATTGGGAGTCCCATAGGGCGGCGCACAATTGACCCAGCGTCGTCCGGGTTTGGCCGGTGTAGGCCGTCATTGTAAATAAGAATTTGTTCTTAACTGATTTGCCTAGTTAAATAAAGGTTACATACTATATGTGTACAGGCACCAATCAGATGAAATCATTGTGCCACACTTTATGGCATACATTACAATCTGTTATTTCTGCCTGAGACTCTTCTGCTGCTTTCCATGAGGCAATATTTTTTATTTCTTATCTCAAATAAGTCTTTCTCATGTTATGCTGCGACCACAGTGTGTGGAGAGCTTTTCTAATCCCTCTCAGAAAGTGCTACATTTTTCAATTTAGAGGCTGCGGTTTGAATATATTTGATGGTCTCAACACTTTTCCTACAGTGTAATTTCCTGACTCTGTTTAATTGTGTTAGAAAACGTTAAATCTATTATTGAAATAATTGTGGTGTGTGCTAATGTATTATGTAAAACTTTCCATTTCTTTAAGTGCAGACTCAAACATGCCCTTGATATGTTAACGTCACACCAACGGTAACGGTGAAACCACACAGCATTTCTGTCAGAGCTCAAAACATAATTCAACTACATATATAATGGGTATATATATTAGACTACGTCAACCTTATTTAAATCATTTTATTTTAGCCTTTATTTAAAAAACTAGGCAAGTCATTTAAGAATTATTATTTACAATGACGGCCTACCGGGGAACAGTGGGTTAACTGCCTTGTTCAGGGGAAGAACGACAGATTTTGACCTTGTCAGCTAGGGACTAGTATGGGATTCGATCCAGCAATCTTTTTGTTACTGGCCCAACACTCTAACCACGAGACTACCTGATGCCCCATATGTGAAATACATGTAGATATGTGTTAAGCAACACCATGCAAACCTTGCTAAAGTTAATGGGAGATGCTATTTGAACCATAGCTAATTAATCAGAATATTAGCGTGTGTGTGTGTGTGTGTGTGTGTGCGCTAAAAAAAGTTCAATTTATATAAACGTATAGACTGTGTATTTGTACAGCAACAGTTGGTGGTATAACAGATGTAGAATTAGGCATGTCAGCCTTCAGGATTACATTTTCTAAAGAGCGTCCAGTTGTGCAATTGATTTAGCCTTATTGTGATGTATGGCCTACACCACATAACACATCCTACCAATGCAATCCATGTAATATTGTTATTAAGACAGACAAGTTTTAAATACCAAAAACTGCCTTCAGACAGAAATGTTATCAGAGTATATAACGATAAGTGTATTTCTTATTTAAAAAAAAATCTGTAATAGAATGCATATAATACTAACTAAAACCCTGAAACAAAACAAACCTAATGGAAAACACATTTTAAATATTTCGCACAATTCTACATTTATAGGCAATCCACCTAATTCCATTCGCCAATCATTTGACCAACACAATCTTGGTAAAACTGAAGGTACTTTAAAACTTAGTTCTAAAACAATGTTACATGGGTGGATTTGACATACTCATAACCTACAACAATTACACATTTTGTAGTAAGGTAGAGTGTGTCAACAATAAGGCCACCGTAGACAGCTGCATTGATGTTCCTCCTCACCCAGACGGAGAGTGGTCGCTGGTTTGGGACGATCTTGGTGTGGTAGAAGACGATGGTAGAAGACGCCATACTCATGAGGACATGCAAGCCAACATGACCAACCTCACCAAATATTCCAGAATGTTGTAGTACTGTGCCGCAAAGAGTATCACAAGCTCAGACATTCGAAGCACCAAACTGCATCCCACTTCTAAGAAAAACAGGAGTTTCATGGGCTGACGCAAAGTTCTCTCTGCATCCTTCCCAGGTGCCAACATCAAGAGGAGATTCACCAGAAGACCGATGATGGACAGTGACCCAGTCTCTTTGTCTCACTTTGTCTCTCAAAAATTCAAACTTTATGACTGAAACCTGGTGGAATTTAGTCCTAACTTACAGTATTTACATACTAATTTACCAAAGACAAACTCTAATAGTTCATGTAAATCCTGACATCAAATGAAATTCATGAGGCATGTTGTTACACTTCAACTCAACCTGAAGTTTTGCATAGTTTACTACAATAAAAAACAAATCACCAGATGTGCCTTCTGTAAAATAACATACCTTATTTGTCTGGGCTAGTTCTAATGCTAATACAAACAATCGTCTGTGACTTGCACCCATCACCACAATTAAGAAAGTTCATTCAAGTACTATTTAGTGCCAATTACCTGGACACTGATAAGGCATAGTCCTGTAGAATCTCCATTGTACATGCTTTTTCATCTACTAGTAGACTTAAACAGTGTCCGGAAAACAGCCCCTCAGAGTAATTGAAATTCTATTCTTAAAATAGAACACAAAACATTTACACATTAAGGTTATTACATTGCTTGAAAACTCCCTCTAAGAGAGATACCACCCTCTGTCTGAATACAGATTGAGAGAATCCCAGACACACAGAGCTGCACAGGCCAAACAGCGAGGAAACTGTAGTCTGGATGTTATCATTGGGATCAAAGTCATTATAACCTGGCAGACTGTGCGTAACTACCAGAGTAATTATTAACAGACACTAGGGGAAAAACAGCGCTGCCTGGACTAAACCTGTTACAGTGACCCTCATCTGGCTTTGAAACTGGGGCTGGGAGAAAGGACTGCTACTCTCCTCCATCCTCTTCATGTGCCTTCGCAGGTAAATGTAAGTGCTGCTCCAAGACAGAATCATAGTCCCAAAAGAGATGAGGAGATGAAATGAATATATTACAGTGCATATTTTCCCCAGATAGAAAAATACATCCCTATCACTGCTTAATTCTGCAGTGACGTTGAAAGAGGACGATGAATTAAATGGTTGTTCTTCTGGCCTGAGTGTAGACACATAGTCCAATACCCCTGCGGTTAGAACAATACCCCGGTCTGCAACCAGACCAAAGTACACCACATTCTTGATGTGTCTCTTAATCCAGATGAAAAGTTGTCCGTTGTTAGGCACAATGTTGACGTAGTAGAGGATGCTGAGCCAGGTCACTGAAGACAGGTTGACCACATTGGTGAAATAGAATAATTGCTTCAGGGTCAAATAAAGTCCATAGACAAAAGGAGTGATTGCAACTTGACAAACAAAGAACATTATCGTTGTTTGGTGTAAAAAACTGAAAATCACCATAGAAACCAGGAGGACTTTTAGAGGCTGCTGAAGGTTTACCCCCTGCACACTTGGAGGACATAGGAGACAAAAAGAGAAAACTATGTTCAGTACTATAGCAGAAAAAGAAATGGGTCCACTTATTGCTGCGAAGACAAGGTCATCCATCTTCAACATCTGCTTTCTGGAGATCTCTCTTGAATAACTCAATCATGGAATGAATAATGGCTCTCTCAGTTTACCATCCCAGGGTCTTGATGATGAGATTATTTTACATACAGTGTCAACAGGGGCATGTTTTTTAGGTGGCTAGTGACCTAGTTTACTTATTTTAAACTGACCGTATCGTACTTCCATTGAGCATGTAAAGTGGGGAGTGTTTTGCATCTATTTGTCTGGAGGCCTACATAGCTTGCTGAAGAAAGGGCATGCAGCTACTGAAATAAGCTATAAACAATTAGCCTAGCATTAGTATTAGCTATCTAGCACACCACATTCAAATTATGGTCCGACCAAGGATGTCTTACTAAAATAAAATAAATGTTGAATACAGTGAACAGTTCATTATTACATAGCTTGAAAACTCCCTCTAAGAGAGACACCACTCTCTGTCTGAAGACATATCGAGAGAACCCCAGGAACACACAGAGCTGCATAGGCCAAACACAGAGGAAAATGGGACCGGAATAAAACGACGAGTCCTAATACTGTACATCAACAAACATCACCCTGATTGTCCATAATGAGCAGTCTGGACTAAACCTGTTACCCTCATCTGGCTCTGTAGCACTGTGTCAAAAGAAGGCCCCAAAAAATCACCCTAGTCATAGACTGTTCTTTCTGCTACCACACGGCAAGCGGTACCGGAACATCAAGTCTAGGTCCAAAAGGCTCCTTAACAGATTCTACCCCCATGTCATAAGACTGCTGAACAAATAATCAACTGGACACCTGGAAATGTTGCATTGACAACGCCCCCCCACCATCCCCTTTTGTTTTTACACAGCTGCTACTCACTGTTTATTATCTATGCATAGTCACCTTACCCCTACCTACATTTACAAATTACCTCGACTAACCTGTACCCCCCCACATTGACTCAGTACCGGTACCCCCTGTATATAGCCTCGTTATTGTTATTTTATTGTGTTACTTTTTATTTTATGTTTTACTTTAGGTGTATATTTAGTAAATATTTTCTTAATTCTATTTTCTTAAAACTGCATTGTTGATTAAGGGCTTGTATGTAAGCATTCTGCAGATGTGACAAATACAATTTGAAGTACCTTCTCAGGTAGATGTAGAAGCTGCTCCAAGACAATCGTCCCAAAAGAGATGATTAAGAAAATAGCATAAATCGTGATGCCAGCTTTCTCCAGATAGAAACATCCATGTATGTATGTTGGTGCCTAATTCTGCAGTGACGTTGGAGGAAGATGAATTGAGCCAGACCACTGAGCTTGATCAAGAAATCTTAAAGACTTGAAAGTCTATTTCAGACTTTGTAACATACATATCGGTTGTTTTTCATTTCTAAAGTAAGAATGGAAATGACAATCTTTTCAAAATCATAGTTTTTGTGTTCAGCCTTTCTTTCAAAATGGCTGTCCATGTTTTGACCTAAAACTTACAAATTCACAGACTTTTGCTAATATGTTTATTCTCCCTAAAAAATATTGTCCACTGTAACATGTGTTGAATTTCATGTTGTATAATTACACACCATGTGAATAGTTCCATGCCCGATATTGCTGTACATTCCCTTTGTTGTTGTAAGTGTCCTTTTTAATGTTGCACGTTTCCTTCTCCTTCTGTATTCCCCCTCATCAACATCCTGACCCCTTACCCCTTCCCTGTCTACTGTATCCATGTGGAAGAGATAAATTACTGTAAAATTGTTCCATGAAATCATAATCAATCCTATTTGTTACACTTTGTTACAGTACAATGAGTTTATATGGTCACTGACTGTTTATTATAATGGCCTCCCACCATTAAATTGTGATATGTATGCATTCCAGTCATTTATGAACTTTTTATCTGTTGATTTGTGAATGTTGTACATGCTAGCCAGTTACTGTACTTTTCTCTGTACATGTCATCATTAGGCTACATGACCTCTTACGTTGTTAACTTGTATAGGAGTTAGTGCGTAAGGGCAGCACAACATTTTGTTTCTGGAAGTCTTTCCTGTCATTCAAATCAAATCATATGTTATTGGTCACAGACACATGTTTAGCAGATGTTAATGCAAGTGTAGCGAAATCCTTGTTTTTCTAGCTCCAACAGGGCAGTAATATCTAACAAGTAATCTAACAATTCCCCAACAACTACCTAAAACACAAATCTAAAGGGATGGAATAAGAATATGTACATACTGTATAAATATATGGATGAGTGATGGCCGAGCAGAATAGGCAAGATGCAATAGATGGTATAAGACACAGTATATACATATGAGATGAGTAAGATATGTCAACATTATTAAAGTGGCATTGTTTAAAGTGACTAGTGAGTTTCTATGTAGGCAGCATCCTCTCTGAGTTAGTGATTGCAGTTTAGCAGTCTGATGGCATTGAGATAAAAGCTGTTTTTCAGTCTCTCGGTGTCACGACTTCTGCCGAAGTTGATGCCTCTCCTTGTTCGGGCGATGTTCGGCGGTGGACGTCGCCGGTCTTCTAGCCATCGCTGATCCATTTTTAATTTTCCATTTGTGTTGTCTTGTTTTCCCACACACCTGGTTTCACTTCCCTCATTATGTGTTGTGTATTTAGCCCTCTTTTTCCCCCATGTCTTTGTGCGTGATTGTTTATTGTTAGGTCGGTACGTTTCTGGCTGGTTTATTCCCGGGTGCTGTTTTACCCGTGTTTAGTGGCAACCGTTATTTTGTTCGCACATTGGGTTTGTTACTTTGTGCTTTTGCCTTTATTAAAGTGCGTTGTTCACTTATCTCTGCTCTCCTGCGCCTGACTTCATGCACCAGCTACACCCACCGCCTGACAGAATCACGCACCCCAATTGTCATGGAGTCAGCAGGAGCAGGTACCCTTGTTATTAGGGTCGAGGAGCGCATCCAGGAGCAAGCGGCGATGCTGCATCATCTTGACGCCACCACGGATCGCGTCCTAAAGACTATGGATCGCTGGGAGAGAAAGGGAGGTCCTCCAGCGCCTCCGCAAGAGCAACCAAGGACTCCACTACTCTCCCCTCTTTCACCCGGTCCAGGGGTATTCGTCTGGCCCTCCCTATGGAGTATGATGGGACGGTTGCACGATGTCAGGGCTTCCTATTATAACTGTAGCTCTAACTAGCAACCGTCCACCCGGCGCCTTCGGAACAAGAGAGTGTGTCCTCCCTTATCTCATGCCTCTCAGGGAGAGCCCTGGAGTAGGAGGAAGGAGATACGGAGCTGGACTACTTTGTAGATTTTCTTCGACCACCCGCCTGAGGGTAGTGCGGCAGGTGAAGGTCTCATACATCTAAGGCAGGGGACGAGGAGCGCCCAGGATTTCGCTCTGGACTTCCGGCCGCTGGCCGCTGGTGTGGGATGGAACGATAGGGTCCTGATCAACCACTATCGTTGCCGTTTGTGCGAGGACGTCCGTCGGGAGATGGCCTGCAGGGACACCACCCTCACTTTCGATCAGCTGGTGGACCTGTCCATTTGGTTGGATAACCTGTTGGCTACCCGCGGACGTCCATATCAGGGTCAGGGTTCCATCCCCCAGTACCACCGCTCTGACGCCCATGGAGCTGGGAGGTGCTTCGCTTAGGCAGACCGGAGGAGGTTCCATTTTAGGTACCATCTGTGGCCGCAGAGGGCACACTGCCGGTCGGTGCTGGGGAGTTTCTTCTGGGAGTCGAGGCAGCAGGCAGGGCACTCTCGTGTCACCCCAGGTGAGCCGGCACCATGCTCACCCAGAGCTCTCTGTTGCCCACATGTTTTTGAATGTTACTTTTCCTGAGTTTTCCCTGCATTCCCAGCATAAGGCGCTCGTCGATTTAGGCGCAGCTGGGAATTTCCTTGACAGATCATTTGCCCATAGATTAGGGATCCCCGTTGTTCCAGTGGATATGCCCTTCCCAGTTCACGCCCTAGACAGTCGAGCATTAGGGTCCGGGTTGATTAGGGAGGTCTTGCGTCACCACGCCCCTGGGCATGGTGACGCAAGAGGGTCATGAGGAGAGAATCAGTCTCTTCCTTATTGACTCTCCTGCGTTTCCCATGGTGCTAGGCCTACCCTGGTTAGTCTGTCATGATCCCACTGTTTCGTGGCAACAGAACGCGCTTCCCAGGAGTCACGCGTCTCCGCCTGTGACAGGCGGAGATGGTGGTTATGGAAACATATGTCTCCGAATCCCTGCGTCAGGGGTACATTCAGTCATCCACTTCACCCGCATCCTCAAGTTTATTTTTTGTGAAGAAGGAGGGAGGTCTGTGCCCGTGTATTGACTATCGAGGTCTAAACCAGATCACTGTGAGGTATAGTTACCCGCTACCGCTCATCGCCACGGCGATTGAGTCAATGCACGGGGCGTGCTTCTTCACGAAACTAGATCTCAGGAGTGCGTACAACCTGGTGGAAGACGGTGTTCAGTACCACCTCAGTGCATTATGAGTACCTCGTCATGCCGTATGGGTTGATGAATGCTCCATCAATTTTCTAAGCCTTTGTAGACAAGATTTTCAGGGACCTGCACAGGCAGGGTGTAGTGGTGCATATTGATGACATTCTGATATACTCCACTACACACGCCGAGCATGTGTCCCTGGTGTGCAGGGTGCTTGGACGATTGTTGGAGCATGATCTGTACGTCAAGGCTGAGAAATGCTTGTTCTTCCAGCAGGCCGTCTCCTTCCTAGGGTACCGCATTTTCACATCAGTGGTGGAGATGGAGAGTGACTGCATTTCAGCCGTGTGTAATTGACCGACTCCCACCACGGTAGAGGAGAGGCAGCGGTTTTTAGGGTTTGCCAATTACTACCGGAGGTTTATCTAGGGTTTTGGCCAGGTGGCAGCTTCCATTACCTCACTGCTGAAGGGGGGTCCTGTACGTTTACAGTGGGCAGCTGAGGCGGACAGGGCTTTTGGTCACCTAAGGGCTCTGTTGTCCTCGGCTCCCCTGCTGATCCTTCTTTGGCGTTCATAGTGGAGGTGGACGCGCCCGAGGCTGGGATAGGAGCCGTGCTCTCTCAGCGCTCGGGCACGCCACCGAAGCTCCACCTCTGTGCTTTCTTCTCAAAGAAGCTCAGCCCGGCGGAACAGAACTATGATGTGGGGGACCGGGAGTTGTTGGCTGTGGTGAAAGCCTTGAAGGCGTAGAGACATTGGCTTGAGGGGGCTAAACACCCTTTTCTCATCTGGACTGACCACCACAACCTGGAGTACATCCAGGCTGTGAGGAGACTGAATCCTCGTCTGGCAAGGAGGGCCATGTTTTTTTTTACCGATTTCCTGACCGATCTTCCTCCCTCATAGGGTAACACCATGATCCTGGTCGTTGTGGATCGTTTTTCTAAGTCCTTTCGTCTCCTCCCTTTGCCTGGTCTCCCTACGGCCCTACAGACTGCGAAGGCCTTGTTTACACACGTCTTTAGGCACTACGGGATGCCTGATATAGTGTCTGATCGGGGTCCCCAGTTCACGATGAGCATCTGGAGGGCATTCATGGAATTTCTGGGGGTCTCAGTCAGCCTTACCTCGGGTTTTCACCCAGAGAGTAATGGGCAGGTGGAGAGAGTGAACCAGGATGTGGGTAGGTTTCTGAGATTCTATTGGCAGGACCGGCCTGGGGGAGTGGGCAGCGTTCGTGCCCTGGGCAGAGATGGCCCAGAACTCGCTCCGACCACTCCTCCACTAACTTCTCCCCCTTCCAGTGTATATTGGGGTATCAGCCGGTTCTGGCTCCTTCCATTTGTGTTGTCTTGTTTTCCCTTGTCTCGTTTTGTCTTTTTTGATACATCTGTACTGACCTCGCCTTCTGGATGGAAGCAGGGTGAACAGGCAGTGGTTCGGGTGGTTGCTGTCCTTGATGATCTTTTTGGCCTTCCTGTGACATCGGGTGCTGTAGGTGTCCTGGAGGGCTGGTAGTTTTCCCCTGGTGACGCATTATGCAGACCTCACCACCCTCTGGAGAGCCTTGGGGTTGGGGGCGGTGAAGTTGCCGTACCAGGTGGTGATACAGCCAGACAAGATGCTCTAAATTGTGCGTATGTAAAAGCTTGTCAAGTTTTTAGGTGGCCACATTTCTTTAGCCTCCTGAGATTCAAGAGGCTCTGTCGCGCCTTCTTCACCACACTGTCTGTGTGGTTGGACCATTTCAGTTTGTCTGTGATGTGTACACCGAGGAACTTAAAATGTTCCACCTTCTCCACTACTGTCCATTGAATATGGATAGGGGGCTGTTCCCTCTGCTGTTTCCTGAAGTCCACAATCATCCCCTTTGTTTTGTTGACGTTGAGCGAAAGGTTGTTTTCCTGACACCATGCGCCGGGTGCCCTCACCTCCTCCCTGTAGGCTGTCTCGTCGTTGTTGGTAATCAAGCCTACTACTGCTGTGTCGTCTGCAACTTGATGATTGAGTTGGAAGCATGCATGGCCACGCAGTCATGGGTGAACAGGGAGTACAGGAGGGGGCTGAGCACACAACCTTGTGGTGATGTTGTTTCCTACCTTCACCACCTTGGGGCGGCCCGTCAGAAAGTCGAGGACCCAATTACACAGGGTGGGGTTGAGACCCAGGGCCTCCAGCTTAATGATGAGCTTGTATGGTACTATGGTGTTGAATGCTGAGCTGTAGTCAATTAACAGCATTCGTACATAGGTATTCCTCTTGTCCAGAAGGGATAGGGCAGTGTGCAGTGTGATGGAGATTGCATCTTCTGTGGACCTGTTGGGGCGGTATGCAAACTGAAGTGGATCTAGGGTGGCCGGTAAGGTGGAGGTGACATGATCCTTGACTAGTCTCTCAAAGCACTTCATGATGACAGAAGTGAGTGGTACGGGGCGATAGTCATTTAGTTCAGTTACCTTTGCCTTCTTGGGTACAGGAACAATGGTGGCCATCTTGAATCATGTGGGGACAGCAGGCTGGGACAGGGAGTGACTGAATGTCGGTAAACATTCCAGCCAGCTGGTCTGAGCATGCTCTGAGGACGCCGCTAGGGATCCCGTCTGGGCCAGCAGCCTTGCAAGGGTTAACATGTTTAAATGTCTTACTCACGTTGGCCACGGATAAGGAGGGGGGTGCAGTCCTTGTTAGCGGCACTGTATTATCCTCAAAGCGGGCAAAGAAGGTGTTTAGTTTGTCTGGAAGAAATACATTGTGTCCGTGACGTTGCTGGTTTTCTTTTTGTAGTCCATAATTGCCTGCAGACCCTGCCACATACGTCTTGTGTCTGAGCCGTTGAATTGCGACTCCACTTTGTCTTTATACTGACTTTTCGCTTGTTTGAATGCCTTGCGGAGGGAATAATTACACTGTTTAAATTCGGCAATAATTCCCAGTCCTCTTTCCATGGTTAAATCACAATTTCAGTTTTGTGTGAATAACGCCATCCATCCATGGTTTGTGGTTAGAGGAGGTTTTAATAGTCACAGTGAGTACAACTCACTCACCAAGTCAGCGTGTAGATCAACGCTATTCTCTGAGGCTGCCCGGAACATTTCCCAAACTGCTTGATCAAAACAATCTTGAAGCATGGATTCCAATTGGTCAGACCAGTGTTGAATGGTTCTAGTCACAGGTACATCCTGTTTGAGTTTCTGCCTGTAGGAAGGTAGGAGCAAGATGGAGTCGTGGTCGGATTTGCCGAAGGAAGGGTGAGGGAGGGCCTTGTATTCATTGCGGAAGTTAGAGTAGCAGTGGTCCAGTGTATTGCACGCGCGAGTGCTGCAATCAATATGCTTACAGAATTTAGGTAGCCTTGTTCTCAAATTTTCTTTGTTACAATCCCCAGCTACAATAAATGCAGCCTCAGGACGTAAGGTTTCCAGTTAACATAGAGTCCAGTGAAGTTCCTTGAGTGGGTATATACACAGTTGTGATGATCACTGACAAGAATTCTCTTGGAAGATAGTATGGTCGGCATTTGATTGCAAGGAATTCTAGGTCAGGTGAACAGAAGGACTTGAGTTTCCTGTATGTTGTAATCATGAAGCATACACCCCCACCCTTCTTGTTCCCAGAGAGATGTTTCTTTCTGTCGGCGCGATGCATGAAGAAACCTGGTGGCTGTACCGACAACATATCCCAAGTGAGCCATGTTTCCGTGAAACAGAGAATGTTACAATCTCTGATGTCTCTCTGGAAGGCAACCCTTGCCCTAATTTCGTGTTATCGCCTTTGAATCCTGACCAGGAGGCCGCTCCGTCTACCTCTTCTGCGGAGACTTTGTTTTGGGTCGACCTCTGGGATTAGATCTGTTGTCCTGGGTGGTGGTCCGAACAAAGGTTCCGCTTCGGGAAAGTCGTATTCCTGGTCATATTGTTGGTAAGCTGATGTCGTTCTTATATCCAATAGTTCTTCCCGGATGTATGTAACAACACTTAAGATTTTTTGGGCTAACAATGTAAGAAATAATACATAAAAAAAACAAAATACTGCACAGTTTCCTAAGGACTTGAAGCAAGGCGACCATCTCTTTCGGCGCCATCTTGCCATTATCAGGAATGGCATGTGTTTTTGACTAAATTGGACTGACTGTTAGTTGTTCATAAGTACACATCACATCACTGTGCATAATGCCTGGCTATCATTGAGAACGTTGTCAGGCCTATGCCCATACTCATTGAGGGCTTGATGATTAGTTGACAAGTTGAATCATGTGTGCTTGTTCAAGGTTACAATAAAAATGTGTACTGTTAGGGGTGTTTCAAGGACTAGGGTAGTGAAACACTGGGCTATGCTGTACAATTCTATTTCAGACTGTCCATTGCATTTACCTTATAATATTAACTTACAGTATGTGAAACAAGATTACTGTTATATTGGGCTCGTTTTACTGTATCCATGTGGAAGAGGAGTTGACGTAAAAGGGCAGCATAGCATTTTTTTTAATGGAATGAATTTCCATTATCAGAAAACTTAACCTCATTAGACCTGATCCTCTGGTCTGTTCACTGATCAAAACACAAAGCATAGGCAATCTACGCCAGTCACATGAAGATGACAAGGTGGTGCCGGCAGCTCTGCTTCTAGCTCCTAAGCAACTTTGCCATATTTTTTATTTGGTGTGTTATTTCTTACATTATTAGCCCAGGATTTGTTTTGTGTTATTACATACAGCCGGAAATAAGTTATATATTTATTTATTTCATTCTTTTACTTTTAGATTTGTGTGTATTGTTACATATTACTGCACCTTTGGAGCTCGAAACACAAGCATTTCGCTACACTCGCAATAACATCTGATAAACATGTGTATGTGACCAATACATTTTTTACCTGTTAGGTTTTTACAGGTAATTAGAACCTGTTAGTTATTTACAGGTAATTGGTGCATCATTACTGATTGGGTATAGTGGGTATCCTCACCTGTCCGTCACTGGTTCCCGTATTTCTGAATGCTTCTACGCTGCCCTAAAATTTGACATCCATACCTCCTCTTATTAGCTCTATGTCTCTTACATGCCAATGTTAAGAAGTCATCTTTTTTGGGTGTGTATACACTCCCCCCAAGAGGAACTATACACACACCAGCATGTTATTTATACTTGGTTTGTCCATTCTGGGAGACATTAAAGTTGCTGCTTTGCGTGTAAATGTTAATTAGATCAAGCATAACCGGGGAGAGCAGACAGCCGCATAGCAGATTTTTTTTTTGGGGGCAGTGTCGGAGGTGTAACTGCATTGGAGCCATTAAAAATCGCTGAGTAGCTGTTCCTGCGATCACTTGTCAAGAAACCACACCACTTGCGTTAGAAATCCAGAATGAGAAAGTGTTTTATATAGAAATAATTACGCTCAAATTAAGCCGCTTGTGGACTTGACATCTCTAATTTAGTTTCACCTCCAACACTGCCAAAACAACTGCCAAAACGACTGCTATGTGGACGTCGGCTAAAAAGGATCTGATTGAATAAATCCCTAAAGGACCATGTTCAGCACTAACGCATCTTGAGATCTCTCTTGAACAAATCAATCATTGAATGAATGACAGATCTCTCAATTTATTATCCCAACACAGCCCAACTTTCATCTTGATTAACTTATGCACAGTTCTCACACAATTTCTGGAGTGTCGAACTGAATAGAAATTAAGAGCGGGCTGACATGGTTGAGAGCTTTGGCTTGACATAAAGGGGGAATTCAGAAAGAGTGGGACATTTTATAAACTGGAACAGCGTAATCCTGACGCATTTATTTCTTGGTCTGACCTTGGTCTGACGAGAGAAAATCTAAACTATTGTTACTAATCCCTTGCAGAGAAACCACGTGATCAAAATCACATCACTTCATTAGCATAATGTCACAGGGGAGCTTTTTTTCCTTTTGATGTTAAATAATGCACTGTGCCAAATTGTGATGTAAATGTGCATACTGTGTACTGGTCCCAGTTTATCTAACCTGCTGTCCCAGTCTAACAAATGCGAACTGAAAGTATGGTTTTGCCTATGAGTACACAAATGGGTGTCATGCCTACTACAAGTTATTCTTCAGATTCATGCAGAGCGGGACGGCAGGGTAGCCTAGTGGTTTGAGCATTGGGCTGGTAACCGGAAGGTTGCAAGTTCAAATCCCCGAGCTGACAAGGTACAAATCTGTCTTTCTGCCCCTGAACAGGCAGTTAACCCACTGTTCCTAGGCCGTCATTGAAAATAAGAATTTGTTCTGAAACTGACTTGCCTAGTTAAATAAAGGTAAAATAAAAGAATAAAAAAATCAAATAAAGAGCATCCTCTGACCTCTTGTGTTAAAGAAATGTTAATGAAACCACAACGTTAAAGAAACCACAATGTTAAAGAAACCTTAACGTTAAAAACCCCCACAACATTACAAAACCCCACAACATTACAAAAACCACAACATTAAAGAAACCACAACATTAAAGAAACCACAACATTAAAGAAACCTCAAAGTTAAAGAAACCACAACATTAAAGAAACCTCAAAGTTAAAGAAACCTCAAAGTTAAAGAAACCTCAACATTACAAAAACCTCAAAGTTAAAGAAACCTCAAAGTTAAAGAAACCACAACATTACAAAAACCACAACGTTAAAGAAACCTCAAAGTTAAAGAAACCTCAACATTACAAAAACCTCACTTAAAGAAACCTCAAAGTTAAAGAAACCACAACATTACAAAAACCACAATGTTTATTTCACTAAAAAGACAAAAGACGATTCAAGCACCTGTGCAGCGCTGAAGTTAATGTTTGAAACAGTGACTATTATTGGTTTATTGTGTCTTGGTTAACGTAACATGTCTTCTGATTTCAGAACTCCCTTTTACTAAGGAATCACAAAAAGTCTAATTAAAGCCTTTCTGCAATATCAGAAATAATTGGACAGCCTATTCTGTGATGAATACTGGGTAGCCCATGCAAACCTCACCGGAAAGCATTGCATTCTTTAAAAAAACAAACCCACACTGCTCGCATGTGAATGAGTATCTGTGTAGCTAGGAGCTAAAATATAACTGGGTTCTGTTTGAGCCGTTCTGCAAGTCCTCTATTGGATATCAGGAAGATACAGACCCACGTGGATACTTGAAAGACCAAGAAGGTGAGAATAATTAAAGATAACTGACTAGGTTTCCCTTTTTATCTGTGAATTAATCTTTGGAGTAGAGAAACATATATACCTGGAACCAGATACAAAGAGGACCATACTGTACGCGTGTCAGGTAAAATGACTACCCATCTCCCAGGACAAACTAACTAGCAATAGCTAGCGAGCTAAATGTCCATGAATGTTTCATGCCTGTTTCGACCTGCTACCGAATTAATATAGTTTGTTTACAGTTGGTTTTGATATTAAATCCTGAGTTTCATAATTCCATCTGGTGAGGATGGACAAAAATCAGGTGGACGCAAGCGCGTGGCTGGTGTAGTCAGCATTTGGAAACTGTGTTTCAGATATCTCCTTAAAGTAGTAGAGCTGCTCCTCTCCTCACAGAAGTCCTCCACCTGCAAATCCAAGGCCCGAATTGTGCTTCTGTTGCAGGTGTGGTTGTGAATCAACCTTTATTTGCATGCAATTAACATATACTGAACAAAAATATCAACGCAACATGCAACAATTTCAAATATCTTCCTGAGTTACAGTTCAAATAAGGAAATCAGTCAATTGAAATCAACTCATTAGGCCCTAATCTATGAACTTCACATGACTGGGAATACAGATATGCATCTGTTGGTCACAATTACCTTTAAAAACACTTCTAGCACTGAGATGCAGTGCCTTAGACAGCTGTGCCACTGAATTTGCCTAGTTAAATAAAGGTACAATTAAAAAAAAAAAAATAATTGCTTACACCTGCCCAAACCATAACTCCACCACGACCATGGGTCACTCTATTCACAACGTTGATATCAACAAGCCACTCATCCACACGTGGGACTGCGGTTGTGAGGCCGGTTGGGCGTACTGCCAAATTCTCTAAAATGACATTGGAGGCAGATTATGGTAGAGAAATTAACATTAAATTATCTGATAACAGCTCTGGTGGACATTTTTGCAATCAGCATGTCAAATGAATACTCCCTGAAAACTTGAGACATCTGTGGCACAAGGTGCAACTGTGTAATGTTCAAGCTGTTTAATCATCTTCTTGATATGCCACACCTGTCAGGTGGATGGATGATATTGGCAAAGGAGCAATGCTTGCTATCAGGGATGTAAACAAATTTGTGCACAAAAGTTGAGAAATAAGCTTATTGTGCGTCCCACGTTCATGAAATGTGGGACCAACACTGTACAGGTTGCGTTTATATTCAGCGTTACCATTTCTCCCGAAAGTGGAATAACTGCTCTGATTCTCTGCATGAAACAGAGGCGTGCTTCCCCCGCGCTGAAAGAGTGGCAGACGCTGCCGAACTAGTAGTCAGAAGTCAGATGAGTATTCTATGGTTTCAGACTGCACTCTATCCCCGCTCTTCGAAAGAGAAAGTGATGTATTTTTAAGGTTGGTGCATCAATAGAGTGGTGTTTGAACTAGGGGATTCTTTTACATCCACAGTGACATTTAAGATGACTCATTGTATTGTTCTATTTCCAACTGACTGTAGCATACCTCTATTAAGCATGTAAATTTGCCTGGAGGATCACGAGAGTTTAGATGAGGACACAGGGCATTTTAAATCATGCATTGGACATTGATTTTTACAATCAACACATTTTAAATGTAAGTTACTATATTTCGGGAAGATCAGATTGACTTGCAAAGCTCAGAATTTTAATTGACATCACAGTCAACTGAACTATTACAAGGAATGGGAATAAGCCACGTTACAACATACAATTAATAAAGTCTTCAATTTATTAATAAATATACATCTATACAATATATCTGTACAACTGCAACTATACACAACATAAATACATTTCAAATATTGTTATAATCAGAAAAACCTGATTAGAGATCCTCTCTTCATACACACCTTTGTGACTTGAACTTTATCACAACCATACATTGATTAAAATGGCAGATGTGTTGAGGTAAATTCCAGTCACAGGCATTTCTCTAAAGGATAGGATCTGGCCCTATCAGGCTGTTATGTTTAGTCTTTTTGTTGTTATTGTGTGAAACATATACATCAGTGACTTTACCTGGCGGAACAAACTCATCTTTCTACTTTACAGCAAAATGTTTCACCTTTGAGCATTATCCATCTTTGAAACATTACTTAGATAAATTACAGCATTGTGTAATACAGCAAATTACACCATCCATTTGTTATAGACTTGAACAGATGATGATTACAGTACAGGTGGTTCATGTTCAGATCTATGATTCCCTTAGCACATAAAGGAAACACAAATGAACACTAATTAATTTAAACAAAGATCTAAAGGGTTTAGAAAAAAGGAGGTTAAAACAACATGAAGAGGCACTCTAACAGAAAGCAGTAAAGTCCTTCATTCTTTCATTCTCTCATTTCAATGTTCGGTCATTGCCACATGGCAGAGTTCACGGTTCACTTACATGCTTGACCTACATCTTTCAGATGTCATTTAGGACATTCCACAGAACGATGTGGAAAATCTTGAAGAATATTGGGGGTCACAAGAAGAATGATGTCTTCAGGAGTTTGTACGACACATTCAGACGGTGTGACAGGTGACATTCAATGTTCTCATGGATCCTTTCCTTCTTTGTCTCTGTCCTTTCCTCTGCTGGTTGAGAGATTGTTCCAAAAACACACCTGCATATTCGCTCCATATTGTCTGACAGTTTTACCGACCACATGATACACCTACAGCCCTAAACACCTGCTAAACGTGTAGTCCACTACATACATGTTTTGTAATAATCGGACAGTGGGCAAATTCCCGAGCAGAATCCCTGGAGAAGGGTTCTGGGCTCGGACTCTTGGCCATTTTCTTGTCCGGAATTCTGCAGTGACATCTCCACCTCCCAATCCACTTTCAGAGGAGAGGCCTTCCCTGATGACCAGGGGACTGGGACACAGGTGTTCAGATGTAGTATTCCCTGTTGTCATTGAGGGTGGACCTATGACTGTCATGGAGGTGGAACTCTGTCCGGTAGGCTGGTTCTGCACGGTAGGCTGCTTCTCTCCGGTAGGCTGTTTCCAGGTTAGTCCGGTGCTCCTTCTCTTTGATGCTGGCGTCTCTCTGGGCCTGCCGGTGCTGGTACAGGAAACGGGTCATCACCACCACTACACACAGAGTGATGAAGACTACTGCTGACACCACACCTGCGGGGGAGCAAGGGCAGCCATCTTTATTGGACTACAGAGGAAGTTCTTTAGTGGAATATAATAAGTTCTTTAGTGGACTATATAATAAGTTCTTTAGTGGAATATAATACGTTCTTTAGTGGACTATATAATAAGTTATTTAGTGGACTACAGAATAAGTTCTTTAGTGGACTATATAATAAGTTCTTTAGTGGAATATAATAAGTTCTTTAGTGGACTACAGAATAAGTTATTTAGTGGACTATATAATAAGTTCTTTAGTGGACTATATAATAAGTTCTTTAGTGGACTATATAATAAGTTCTTTAGTGGACTACAGAGAAAGTTTTTTAGTGGACTACAGAGGAAGTTCTTTCAGTTGTGAGGATTTGACAGATTTCTATATTATTTATTAAGTATTTATTAATTTAGCTGTTTAGACTCAGAAAAAGTACATTTCATATTAATTTAACTGGCACTGAGATAATTGTGAGCTAAAACTTAAAATCCCTTGCCAAATATGATTCTTACACTTCAAGAATTTACGGTAACACTTTATTTGGCACCTAGTGTCAGAACACGTTATGACACGGTCATAACCATGTCATAATATTTCATAAGAGCTGACATAATCTGTCATAACGCTGATATGGTCATGACACACATTTAGACGTGTTGTGACATATTGCAATATTTTATGGCTGCTTATGACACCTACATAAGAGTGTCAAAGCCCACAAATCCTACCACACAAGGCAAACCATTCCATTCTACTTATAAATAATATGTTATATAACATTTCTCAAAACGGGCCATTTTATTACCATTGTAATTGTGCACACACTGATGTCAAACATGTGTCTAGCCCAGTGCTGTGTTGACGGTGATGAATATCGGAGCAGGACAAAACACCCTTTTTGGGACTTATGACTGACATGTGGTCATGTACGTGATAGGCCCATATGGCTTACAGTATATAATTACCCGTAAGAGTTTTGACTGGACACTATTTAAAAGAGGATTACAGAATGATCATGCCCCCCGTATTTCTTAAAATGAAGCCCATTAATCCGCTTTACAACATGTTAAAACAAACATTTAAAACATTTTTTTTACCTTGATAATAAAGCAATCTATGCATCATCACATTTGCAGACTTATGTAAGATAGTCTACTATTCGTAATGTGATGAGTAGATTGCATAGTCATGATTTAGGCTAATAATCCAAATCAATCACTGTTCGCAAAAAAAGCATGGATGAGGCATGTAGCATAGAGTAGGCCTAGGCTATGTATCAGATTGTCACGCCCTGACCATAGAGAGCTTTTATTCTCTATGTTGGTTAGGTTGAGTTGTGACGAGGGTGGGTCATCTAGGTCATTATATTTCTATGTTGGCCTGGTATGGTTCCCAATCAGAGGCAGCTTTAGGCAGCTATTTCCCCTTTGTGGGATCTTGACATTGTATAGTTGCCTGTGAGTACTATAGCAGCTTCACGTTTCGTTTTGTTATTTATTGTTTTGTTTTGCTGTAAGTTTCACCTAGTAATAAAAAGATGTGGAACCCAGATCACGCTGAGCTTTGGTCCAGTTATTCTAACGATCGTGACACAGATAAGTTTCTTCTTTATTTGCATTTGAAAAATGTGGCCTTTCATAACCCCATTTCATGGAGTACCACAACATTTTATATGACTGGAGACATTAGCAGAATCATTTTTAATATGACACATTACAGGGAAGCCTACTCTGCTGACACTGACAAGCAGATCAATAAAAAGAGCCCTATCCATATAATATGCCTACGAGAAGGGGAGACACAAATATAATATGACGTCCCATCTAAACTGGAGGAGGAAATTATTGTCAAACAACAAACTTTTAAGTAGCACTGACCCAACAATGATAAGTAGTGAATATGCACAGTGGCACACTCAGCGGAGATATTGTCAATGCTCTCTGCTGGTGCAAATAAGATGTTGATAACAGAAAGATTAGGTTTTCATTTTCCTCTCTTTACAGCAATAACCATTTGATTTCCAAACTAGGTTTCCCTGAGATTGTATTTTGAAATATTTCAATATGCCTGGCTTGTCCTCTACTTTTCACAGACAGTCGCAACACAATAATCTCCCCAGATTGCGTGCACCGTTTTTCCTTCTGACTGTAGGCAATACGATTTAATAAAACAAAGAAGAAGCTAATGATCCTCTGTGGCCAAATCATGCTTTAGTAGCCAATTTTTTTAACAATTGTATTTATTTCTGTATAGACAGGAGAAAGCTAATTAGGCCATATCATTTTGGCAATTTAACTGAATTTACATTAGCAAAAGTTTAGCTTCCCCTAGCATTATGGACACACTGCCTATGCTTACATATTAAAGAGGTACCACACATAACATCCCTATTGGATTGCAGGCTACGGATGATGTTTTTTTGTGGGCCATTATAAATACAAATTAATCTTGATGGGTGGGAATATTATCAAGTGCATGTCAAATTGTTTATGTTGATGTTAATTAATTGTCAATTACCACAGTTATTTGCACGACCACCACAGCCCTAGGTGAGCATACATTTATGCACTGATGGAGCCTTTATCTGATGGTCAGTCTCAGCGGAGGAAGAAGCCAGCAGGGTCCGCCTCTCAACACCCTTTGCTCTCCCTTTCCTCAATGACCAAATAGGGACACCATCTTCCAGCTGTTAACAAAACTAGAGTTGTACTGTATTATTTCTGCTTCATGCACAAATTCATGTTGTTTCTCCTATGATCAGAGAAAATGAAATATTCCTCAATTTTAAAAAAAATACCAAAGCTGCTAAAAATAACGCAAGCTCATCGATACACTTTCCAACTCATTCATTGCAGCTGCAGTGATTGTTGTAGTGCAAGTGGAAGTAGTGTGAAGGTAGATTTTTATGGAGTATAAAAGTGTTGAATAGAAAGTGTTGACAGTGCTGAATAAAAACGTAAACATGAACTCACTCGTAAAAACAGCAGCTCTTTGTTGTAATTGTTGACAGTCTCTAAAAGTTTAGAAATGTCACATCAACTTTGCTGTAGCTTTCTTTTTACGCCTGCTACGTTACTGCAGACACAATAATCTGAGCCATCCAATTGGCCAGTGGAAGGCCTATAGTCCACTTGAATTGCTCCCCAACGGGAAGGCTGAGTTTGTGCCTTGAGACATATGAGATGGTTCAAAACGGGAACACGTTTTATACCCGGCACGACACAAATTAAAGAAATAGGAACGCACGGCTTATCTTTGGGTTTTCACAGAAATGTTTGGCAATCGACAAGGAATGCCTTGGAGCTCAACCAGTCAATCGTGATCCACCCATTGGTGACCACTTAACTAGATGGTAGCTAACTGTTAGCTAGCTAGCTACATGAATAGTTGACAGCTAGCTTTAGCTATGTTATGAAAACATTGAGAAAACTGGATTGTAATGTATTTGATAATGTGTGAAAGTGTTTGCTATTGCCATAATATATTTGGTATAACGTTTTAGTTTTCAGCTTTCTTTAGTGGTGTCACTGCATTGTAGAATACTCTATTCTGATTTCTGTCTTTACTTGTATTTTTCAGAGAAACTATTGCATCTACTGCATCCAGGAGTGGAGGTGAAGACCTTGAGCGAGGCTGCAGAAACAGACTTTCAAATGAAAGGAAACTTATTCACAGGGAAAAAAACTGATTTGAATAAAAAATACGATTTAGAAGTTAAATAAATAAATACATGTTGTAATTCATTCTTTACAGTCATGTTTTTTTTTCATTGTATTTTGAAAAACTTTATAACACTATCATGAAGCATTATGACCATCCTGTGTCACTTTATTTGGACTAAGAAAACACACTTTATGACACTATCATGAAGCATTATGACCATCATAATCATATAAGCCAGATGGACCTTTCACGTACATGCCCTAATGTCAGTCATCAGTCACAAAGAGGGTGTCTTGTCCTGCTCCTGCATTCATCCCAGTCATCAGCAACAGAGCATTGGGGTATGTGCATGTCTGACATCAATGTGTGCGCAATTACAATGATAACTTAATATGGTCAATAACAGAAAAAGTTCTATAAGATAAACATACTGTTTACAAGTAGACAATGGTGTAATGGATTGTTTTGCCTTGTGTGGTAGGTTTTGTGGGTTTTGACACTCTTATGTAGGTGTCATAACCAGCCATAAAATAATGCAGTATATGTCACAACAGATCTAAATATGTTTCATGACCATATTACGACAGGTTATGGCATATTATGACACTAGGTGTCAAATAAAGCGTTCCCAAATTTAATTAGGAATGGTATTCGGTCTTCATTTTTCCCTTTTTTTTATCCATTAGCTTCATTATCTACAAACATATCTGACTTAAAGTCAATTCATAAGACCTTTTAAATCAAATCAGATTGTATGTCACATGCGCCGAATACAACAGGTGTAGTAGACCTTACCTGTGAAAAGCTTACTTACAAGCCCATACCAACAATGCAGTTCAAGAAAGAGTTAAGAAAATATTTACTAAATAAATAAATTAAAGTAAAAAATAAATAAATAAAGTAACAAGATATATACATACCAATAACGAGGCTATATAAAGGGGGTACCGGTACTGAGTTAATGTGCAGGGGTACAGGTTAGTCGAGGTCATTTGTAAAGTGACTATGCATAGATAAGGAGTGTCTGAGTGGCCATTTGATGAACTGTTCAGCAGTCTTATGGCTTGGGGGTAGAAGCTGTTAATGAGCCTTTTGGACCTAGACTTACTTTACAGTGCAAATAACAGCCCTTCTGGGTAATTACTTTGGAAGTCTCTCCAGTGCTGGAAATGTCTAAATTGTGGCATGTTATCCTGTCCTGACAGACACACATTATTCCAAGAAAACGTCTGAGGAGAGAGCAAGAGGCAGAGATAGCCGGGGCTCATTTCACAGGACACTGACTTTGGCAATTGAGCACTTTAACAACTCTGAATTGGAAATCTCACCTCCAATTACCGCATAGTTGCTTTGTGAAGCGTTCCTTAATGGCCCCCTGCCTCTGCCGACTGTCTCTGAATGATCTACCGGAAGAGGGAAGAGAGTGCGGTGACATCATGAGGAATGTATTACATCATTGATCTGTCATTTGTTTGAGGACAGGGGACCGACATAAAACAATGAGCAACGTTCCCTTGGGAACCGTCATTGTGACAATGGAAGAATCTGTAGACTGAAAACTCTATCCCGGCTTCGGTGTTGACAGTGTACAATATTAAAATGTTAGACGACATCGTCCACAGAAATACAGTATATTCTGAATACATTCTACATTCCTCACCTGATTGAGAGTGAAATATTGTTGAGTCAGCCAGCGCAGCACAGTTAGACTCCACCAAGTGACCCCGTACGCTGACCAATGAGCTGGCACGGTTCAGTAGCGCTGCCTTCAGTGGAGCCATGTGATTGAACTGGACTGAGGACAGGCAGCCAATGAAGCCCTTAGATCCTGCCCGCATCACTTCCTCATCCATAGTGTCAACTATGTAAACAACAAGGAAGGTACTAATCAAACTCACAGATTTACCTGATTAATCAGAATGGTAATAAAGCAATCCAACGTCCACCGACGACCACAACGACATCAGTATCTCACCTTGACTAATGCACATGTTGGGTAGCATCCCTCAAAGCAAACTCTCTCTTTGTCAATGTGAGATAGCATGAACCACTGAACAGGCCCTCTTGAGACTGTATGTCAATTGTCCCTGCTTGTTGTGTTCAATGAGACAGTCCGTAAATACATATGAACTCTATACAAATCCAATTAGAGCTCCACTAAAATCAAGTCCAAAGTTTATTTGTTCACATGCGCTGAATACAACAGGTATTCCAACAGTGCAGTTTGAATAAAAACAAGTTAAGAAAATATTTACTAAATAAACTAAAGTAAAAAAAAAACTATAAAATAACAATAACGAGGCTATGTACAGGGGGTACCGAGTCAATGTGCAGGGGTACCGAGTCAATGTGCTGGGGGTACCGAGTCAATGTGCTGGGGGTACCGAGTCAATGTGCTGGGGGTACCGAGTCAATGTGCTGGGGGTACCGAGTCAATGTGCTGGGGGTACCGAGTCAATGTGCTGGGGGTACCGAGTCAATGTGCTGGGGGTACCGAGTCAATGTGCTGGGGGTACCGAGTCAATGTGCTGGGGGTACCGAGTCAATGTGCTGGGGTACCGAGTCAATGTGCTGGGGGTACCAGTCAATGTGCTGGGGGTAGAGTTGTGCTCAGTCAATTTGCAGTCAATGTCAATGTGCTGGGGGTCATAAGTCAATGTGCTGGGGGTACCGAGTCAATGTGCTGGGGGTACCGAGTCAATGTGCTGGGGGTACAGGTTAGTCGAGGACAATAAATTAATTTAAAGATTTCTCAGCATTTGCAGTAAATGAATCATAACAACTGCCAAATATGCCGGCTGCTTAGAGCACTTGAATATCATTAAATCAGAGATACGAGCTCTGAAAGCAATTTGCTATTTTGATTTGTGTTAAGGACAAGAGTAGATGGGCATAAGATACAAGAGAGATCAGTGTGTGCTTGTAATTTGTCTAAAGATATTAGATATTTAAATATAATGGAGCCAATCAGACCACGAGGGTCAACATTCAACAGCTTGTTCCCTTTAAAGTAATATTGTATCTAATTGGTTTGAAATCTATAATTACCATACTTCCCATTGGGGGCAATTTACTGTACAGGAAGTAGTGTAATTGATCCCCAAAAAGTTTAACGATGATCATCGCCACCATGTTCATCATTGGTCTTTGTTTGTGGTGCTGCAGCATTCCTTTTGACTTAATAGATCCCTAGGAGACATAACCCAGCCAAGAATGTATTTCCTTTCATCCTGCAGAAAACACGTTGTAAGTAGTGGATGCTGTTGTGCTGTGCTGGAGTCATATGAATACAGTATGTGTGAAAGATAGAACAGGCATACTCTAGAGGGAATGGATGTTTTGTCCTGTATACAATAACCCAGATTTACATAATGTGGTTTAGATTTTGTGTGTTTAACTTTACTTTCATGACTTTTCATGAGTTTGATGAAAAATTGGAAACCATTTAAAATGATTGATGCTTAGGCCTGCCTATGTTTAGTATTTTTGATTCAATCCTTCTAAATATCTAATACATCGTCAACGATCAATGTCTTAAAACAGTGTTCTTCTCAAAATAATGTACAGGTATAGACAGCATCTATTCGTACATATATGCATCCTCATCCCATAGGAGATCCCCAGTACCTTAATGATAAAATTAATACATTTGTTTTGAAATGCAAATGATGTTGTCAATTAGCATAGATTTACTCGTTCCCTAAACTATTGTGAATCTCTGTGTTAGACAAATTACGCTTGGTTTGCTTCACAGTTCCATTTACTCCTGACTAATGTTTGAAGTGATAAACTCCCAAGGTTTGTGATGCGTGCAATATGTCAAACAGATTATTAGACAGATACAATGTCCTGGTGGGGTGGATGACAACCCTCCGAATCAGCCTGTCAAATCTATAGCAGATGCCAGAAGTGATTATTTGACCAAATCTAGTGCTTAGATTGTCTATATCAAGTTATATCACAGACACGACTCGTCTAGCTCTTCCAGCTTACAAGCTTTGACTTAATTGCAAAGACTGATTCTTCTAATCCCTGCACTGTGGTAGGCTGTTCATTTACAGTAAAAACCATGACTGTAGCCTCCAGTCATTTAATCATTTCAAACTACCTTAACAAACACGTTCTCATTTCTCTGGTGGGCTCACCTGTGACCTTCCCCAAGATCAGTGATTTGATGGAGATGAACTCTGTGGCTGATGACAGGCTGTACTTTAGGTTCATGTCCTTGTCAATCTAGTGGATAGGGAAAAAAGGACATGGAGGTGTGAAGAACACACACAACCCTCCTGCTCCTCAACATTTTCACCGCCCTGCTCCTCACCCTCTTCACCCCCTACTCCTCACCCTCTTCACCCCCTACTCCTCACCGTCTTCACCCCCTACTCCTCACACTCTTCACCCCCTACTCCTCACACTCTTCACTAGCCTACTCCTCACACTCTTCACCTCCTACTCCTCACCCTCTTCACCCCCTACTCCTCACACTCTTCACTAGCCTACTCCTCACACTCTTCACCCTCCTGCTCCTCACCTTCTTCACCGCCCTATTCCTCACCCCCTACTCCTCACCCTCCTGCTCCTCACCCTCTTCACCGCCCTACTCCTCACCCTATTCTCTCTCCCCTGCTCCTCACCCTATTCTCTCTCCCCTGCTCCTCACCCTCTTCACTCTCCCCTGCTCCTCACAATATTCTCTCTCCCCTGCTCCTCACCATATTCTCTCTCCCCTGCTCCTCACCATATTCTCTCTCCCCTGCTCCTCACCCTCTTCACTCTCCCCTGCTCCTCACCTGATTCTCTCTCCCCTGCTCCTCACCCTCTCCTGTTCCTACATTTCTATTTCATACATCAAATGTAGGAATCCCATTTGTTGTAAAAATCCCATATTTATCCATTGCTCACCTGTAGGTAGACGTCTTTTCCCTCACGGTGGATTCTGATACGGTGGAGGCGTCCGTCTGCCAGGCTGGAGGGTCTGGGACTGAACACATCTGGTCTCCTGTCCACATGGAGATGGTACCAGATCTGGATACTCCCTGTAGACCACAACACAAGCTGGGTTAAACTGTGAATTCAAAGGGTTGAAGCCTACCTTGATAATCCTAGACGTGTCCCTACCGTTGCGTGCCAGGATGACTGCTATGTATTGCTGGCTGAAGGTGCTGACAGTGAGCAGCATGGCAGGGCTCTGTGTGGTCATGAAGATGAAAGCCATGTTCTCTCTGGCCCTGCTGTTCCCTCTGTAGACACTGGAGGCCTGGAAGCTCCTATTCTGCATCACAGAGAAAGGCTCCTGGAAGGTGTAGGTCACAGACGACTCTCTGTTAAACGACACAGACACCTCTGTAGGGACAGGGAGAGAGAGCATGGGTTAGGTAATGTATTTTATCATGGGTGACAGTCCAGCACAATATGGTCCTCTCTTACTTGTTGCTAGCCATCATGCTATAGTAACTACCCCAGAGGCAGCAACTTAAAGAGCATCTGCCATTCTGCTAATATGTTTATGGCCATCTAAAAGTAAAAAGAAAAACGTTTAAAAAAATAACAATATTGTGTAAGTTCTGTGTTCCAGATGCTACGGTAGTGGGATTGGATCAAAGTGAGACTATTGTATTTCAGACCAGTGGAATATTTCAGGCTTGTCTGCTCCATGATAATGGAGGCCTAGATTAGTGTGAATGTGAGAGCAGAGACAGACCAAAGACAGCGGAGGAGGAAGGATCTGTCATCTCATCTCATCCCTCTTTGATCTCTTCTTCAGATGGACTCCAATCTGCACTCTGCCACTGATCTCAACACCTCTACTTCAATACTTCAAGAGCAAGTGAACAGTAGGACTGAGGATAAGATCTTGATAAGATCTTTGGCCTAAGATCTTTGCTGGCATCGAATATTTCACTTGAAAACACTAAATATTCAAGGTTTTCATCACCTCTGAGCGATGTTAGATTTCTGTAAAAGGGCTGTCGTGACACAGCTCTATGTTAATCAACTTCTCCTGACTGCAGCAGATTGCACTTGGCGAGGGAACTTTTCACCCAGCTGTTAGAAATGATAATATACAAAATGGAAGTGCATGTTTTGTATGTACACTTGAAGTTAAAGGTTAGAATCATAGATTCAGCATCAGAATGAATAGATGAAACAACATTACAGCTAAATCAACCCCTTAACCTCTGTGATGGAGTTACTATGCGTTTCACACCTTCCTTGCAGGAGGGCCCCCCATAGGCAGACTGAGAGCAGTCACAGACGTAGCCGCTGTTCTTCTCAATGCACCTCCCGCTGTTGTGGCAGAGACTGCTGGAGCCACTGCAGTGGCCGGGGCAGCCAGCGCTCACCCCCGGGGTCATCTTAGCCCGCTCCTCCAGGTTAAAGGTCACACCGTTTATAGTCAGAGTTCTGATGCAACCCAAGAAGCCCCTCTGCCTAGCCGCCGTTCCCCCTGGAGGAGGGACGACAGGTTATAACTAGTTCATATGTTTATTACAGTGTTATAACACAATTAGTATATAACGCATCATATTCTACTGAGTACTAGCTGCTGTTCCCCCTGGAGGAGGGACGACAGGTTATAACTAGTTCATATGTTTATTACAGTGTTATAACACAATTAGTATATAACGCATCATATTCTACTGAGTACTAGCTGCTGTTCCCCCTGGAGGAGGGACGACAGGTTATAACTAGTTCATATGTTTATTACAGTGTTATAACACAATTAGTATATAACGCATCATATTCTACTGAGTACTAGCTGCTGTTCCCCCTGGAGGAGGGACGACAGGTTATAACTAGTTCATAATGCCTGTTACAATGTTACAACCAGACCTGGGTTCAAATCATATTTCAGGTATTCAGGTATCGGGTGGCAGGGTAGCCTAGTGGTTAGAGCGTTGGACTAGTAACCGAAAGGTTGCAAGTTCATATCCCCGAGCTGACAAGGTACATATCTGTCGTTCTGCCCCGTCATTGAAACGGCCTAGGAATAACAGTTTGTTCTTAACTGACTTGCCTAGTTAAATAAAGGTAAAAAAATAATTGACGCTGGGCCGATTGTGCGCCACCCAATGGGACTTCCAGGATGTGATGCAGCCTGGATTCCAATCAGGGACTAGTGACGGCATATGCACTGAGATGCAGTGTCTTAAACCGCTGCGCCACTCGGGAGCCAAACAATGGTGGAGATGCCAGGGATTGAAACAGAGACCACATAAATAAAAGTCCTTGCTTTGTATTTGAAAATACTGTATTAGTTACAACTAATTTACATGGTTTATATGGTAACACATTTAGAACTGCTCTATGTACATATTAATCCACAGAGGGACTGTTCACCCTAGCCCTGCCAACACACAGCTGGCTGTTGAGACTGAGACTATGAGGCCAGCCCTACCAACACACAGCTGGCTGTTGAGCCTGAGACTATGAGGCCAGCCCTACCAACACACAGCTGGCTGTTGAGACTGAGACTATGAGGCCAGCCCTACCAACACACAGCTGGCTGATGACTCTGAGACTATGAGGCCAGCTCTACCAACACACAGCTGGCTGATGAGACCGAGACTATGAGGCCAGCCCTACCAACACACAGCTGGCTGTTGAGCCTGAGACTATGAGGCCAGCCCTACCAACACACAGCTGACTGTTGAGACTGAGACTATGAGGCCAGCCCTACCAACACACAGCTGGCTGATGAGACTGAGACTATGAGGCCAGCCCTACCAACACACAGCTGGCTGATGAGACTGAAACTAAGGCTATGAGGCCAGGCCAGCCCTACCAACACACAACTAGCTGATGAGACTGAGACTATGAGGCCAGCCCTACCAACACACAGCTGGCTGTTGAGACTGAGACTATGAGGCTGGTCCTACCCACAAACAGCTGGCTGTTGAGACTGAGACTATGAGGCCAGCCCTACCAACACACAGCTGGCTGATGAGACTGAGACTATGAGGCCAGCCCTACGAACACACAGCTGGCTGATGAGACTGAGACTATGAGGCCAGCCCTACCAACACACAGCTGGCTGTTGAGACTGAGACTATGAGGCCAGCTCTACCAACACACAGCTGGCTGATGAGACCGAGACTATGAGGCCAGCCCTACCAACACACAGCTGGCTGTTGAGCCTGAGACTATGAGGCCAGCCCTACCAACACACAGCTGGCTGTTGAGACTGAGACTATGAGGCCAGCCCTACCAACACACAGCTGGCTGATGAGACTGAGACTATGAGGCCAGCCCTACCAACACACAGCTGGCTGATGAGACTGAAACTAAGGCTATGAGGCCAGGCCAGCCCTACCAACACACAACTAGCTGATGAGACTGAGACTATGAGGCCAGCCCTACCAACACACAGCTGGCTGTTGAGACTGAGACTATGAGGCTGGTCCTACCCACAAACAGCTGGCTGTTGAGACTGAGACTATGAGGCCAGCCCTACCAACACACAGCTGGCTGATGAGACTGAGACTATGAGGCCAGCCCTACCAACACACAGCTGGCTGATGAGACTGAGACTATGAGGCCAGCCCTACCAACACACAGCTGGCTGATGAGACTGAGACTATGAGGCCAGCCCTACCAACACACAGCTGGCTGATGAGACTGAGACTATGAGGCCAGCCCTACCAACACACAGCTGGCTGTTGAGACTGAGACTATGAGGCTGGTCCTACCCACAAACAGCTGGCTGTTGAGACTGAGACTATGAGGCCAGCCCTACCAACACACAGCTGGATGATGAGACTGAGACTATGAGGCCAGCCCTACCAACACACAGCTGGCTGATGAGACTGAGACTATGAGGCCAGCCCTACCAACACACAGCTGGCTGATGAGACTGAGACTATGAGGCCAGCCCTACCAACACACAGATGGCTGATGAGACTGAAACTAAGGCTATGAGGCCAGGCCAGCCCTACCAGCACACAGCTAGCTGATGAGACTGAGACTGTGAGGCCAGCCCTACCAACACACAGCTGGCTGATGAGACTGAGACTATGAGGCCAACCCTACCAACACACAGCTGGCTGATGAGACTGAAACTAAGGCTATGAGGCCAGGCCAGCCCTACCAACACACAGCTGGCTGATGAGACTGAGACTATGAGGCCAGCCCTACCAACACACAGCTGGCTGATGAGACTGAGACTATGAGGCCAGCCCTACCAACACACAGCTCGCTGTTGAGACTGAGACTGTGAGGCCAGCCCTACCAACACACAGCTGGCTGATGAGACTGAGACTATGAGGCCAACCCTACCAACACACAGCTGGCTGATGAGACTGAAACTAAGGCTATGAGGCCAGGCCAGCCCTACCAACACACAGCTGGCTGATGAGACTGAGACTATGAGGCCAGCCCTACCAACACACAGCTGGCTGATGAGACTGAGACTATGAGGCCAGCCCTACCAACACACAGCTGGCTGATGAGACTGAGTCCTTGAGGCCAGCCCTACCAACACACAGCTGGCTGATGAGACTGAGACTATGAGGCCAGCTCTACCAACACACAGCTGGCTGTTGAGACTGAGACTATGAGGCCAACCCTACCAACACACAGCTGGCTGATGAGACTGAGACTATGAGGCCAGCCCTACCAACACACAGCTGGCTGATGAGACTGAGACTATGAGGCCAGCCCTACCAACACACAGCTGGCTGTTGAGCCTGAGACTATGAGGCTGGTCCTACCCACAAACAGCTGGCTGTTGAGACTGAGACTATGAGACCAGTCCTACCCACAAACAGCTGGCTGTTGAGACTGAGACTATGAGGCCAGTCCTACCCACAAACAGCTGGCTGTTGAGATTGAGACTATGAGGCTGGTCCTACCCACAAACAGCTGGCTGTTGACACTGAGACTATGAAGCCAGTCCTACCCACAAACAGCTGGCTGTTGAGATTGAGACTATGAGGCTGGTCCTACCCACAAACAGCTGGCTGTTGAGATTGAGACTATGAGGCTGGTCCTACCCACAAACAGCTGGCTGTTGAGCCGGAGGCGGAGGTGTCCCTCAGATGGAGCTTCCAGGAAGCGCAGGGGTAGCTGGTCCACCTGCAGGGAGGCCTCCTTCACGCTGCGCTCCGCCCTCACATAGTGCCACTGCCTGTCATTCAGGGGCATGTGGGACTTAATGGCCAGGACCACCGGCCCGTTTCCCACATCAAAGGAGAACGTCACTGCGAACGGAGCTGGGGGAACAGAACGGGGACACAAGCTGACAGTCATTCAGGTCAGTAGTGAATCTGAGACTCCTCTTTTCTATGGGACACCATTTCGTTCTATGTCGATGAGATACAAATGTGATGCATTGATCTTCAAAGGCTTTATTTGTGACCAAATCTTTACACAATTTGTTATTTTCTTGTTGGGAGGAGGCGGGGGCTATAGGTGCAATACACAAATTAATATAATTGAAAAGATAGCATCCACCTGTATGTAAATAAAATAAATAAAAAGAAGTGAGCCTCCACCCCCAACCTCATCCTACGTCTCCATCCATCCAACCACCCACAGTACCTTACAGTCATATTATATATGCATACACGCTGCACTTATTTCAGAGCTCCAAATGGAACATTACGAAACACTTCAAGATAAGCTTTTACAGACTCATTTTGAACTCAAGACGGTGCAGCCAGTACATTCACAATGTAGTTTGATCATTATGTTCTTCAACAGCCGCTGTTTACATGGCTGCCAAGGAAAATATTATTAGAGGCTTGACAGCTTGATAACAGAGCACTGTGTGTGTCATTAGTATTACATTATGCAGCGCAGGTCAGGACAGCTTGATAACAGAGCACTGTGTGTGTCATTAGTATTACATTATGCAGCGCAGGTCAGGACAGCTTGATAACAGAGCACTGTGTGTGTCATTAGTATTACATTATGCAGCGCAGGTCAGGAGTGACAGCTTGATAACAGAGCACTGTGTGTGTCATTAGTATTACATTATGCAGCGCAGGTCAGGAGTGACAGCTTGATAACAGAGCACTGTGTGTGTCATTAGTATTACATTATGCAGCGCAGGTCAGGAGTGACAGCTTGATAACAGAGCACTGTGTGTGTCATTAGTATTACATTATGCAGCGCAGGTCAGGACATCTTGATAACAGAGCACTGTGTGTGTCATTAGTATTACATTATGCAGCGCAGGTCAGGACATCTTGATAACAGCACTGTGTGTGTCATTAGTATTACATTATGCAGCGCAGGTCAGGACATCTTGATAACAGAGCACTGTGTGTGTCATTAGTATTACATTATGCAGCGCAGGTCAGGAGTGACATCTTGATAACAGAGCACTGTGTGTGTCATTAGTATTACATTATGCAGGTCAGGAGTGACATCTTGATAACAGAGCACTGTGTGTGTCATTAGTATTACATTATGCAGGTCAGGAGTGACAGCTTGATAACAGAGCACTGTGTGTGTCATTAGTATTACATTATGCAGCGCAGGTCAGGAGTGACATCTTGATAACAGCACTGTGTGTGTCATTAGTATTACATTATGCAGCGCAGGTCAGGACATCTTGATAACAGAGCACTGTGTGTGTCATTAGTATTACATTATGCAGGTCAGGAGTGACAGCTTGATAAAAGAGCACTGTGTGTGTCATTAGTATTACATTATGCAGCGCAGGTCAGGACATCTTGATAACAGCACTGTGTGTGTCATTAGTATTACATTATGCAGCGCAGGTCAGGACATCTTGATAAAAGAGCACTGTGTGTGTCATTAGTATTACATTATGCAGCGCAGGTCAGGAGTGACATCTTGATAACAGCACTGTGTGTGTCATTAGTATTACATTATGCAGCGCAGGTCAGGAGTGACAGCTTGATAACAGAGCACTGTGTGTGTCATTAGTATTACATTATGCAGGTCAGGAGTGACAGCTTGATAAAAGAGCACTGTGTGTGTCATTAGTATTCCATTATGCAGCGCAGGTCAGGAGTGACATCTTGATAACAGCACTGTGTGTGTCATTAGTATTACATTATGCAGCGCAGGTCAGGACATCTTGATAAAAGAGCACTGTGTGTGTCATTAGTATTACATTATGCAGCGCAGGTCAGGAGTGACAGCTTGATAACAGAGCACTGTGTGTGTCATTAGTATTACATTATGCAGCGCAGGTCAGGACATCTTGATAACAGAGCACTGTGTGTGTCATTAGTATTACATTATGCAGCGCAGGTCAGGACATCTTGATAACAGAGCACTGTGTGTGTCATTAGTATTACATTATGCAGGTCAGGAGTGACAGCTTGATAAAAGAGCACTGTGTGTGTCATTAGTATTACATTATGCAGCGCAGGTCAGGACATCTTGATAACAGAGCACTGTGTGTGTCATTAGTATTACATTATGCAGGTCAGGAGTGACAGCTTGATAAAAGAGCACTGTGTGTGTCATTAGTATTACATTATGCAGCGCAGGTCAGGACATCTTGATAACAGCACTGTGTGTGTCATTAGTATTACATTATGCAGCGCAGGTCAGGACATCTTGATAAAAGAGCACTGTGTGTGTCATTAGTATTACATTATGCAGCGCAGGTCAGGAGTGACATCTTGATAACATCACTGTGTGTGTCATTAGTATTACATTATGCAGCGCAGGTCAGGAGTGACAGCTTGATAACAGAGCACTGTGTGTGTCATTAGTATTACATTATGCAGGTCAGGAGTGACAGCTTGATAAAAGAGCACTGTGTGTGTCATTAGTATTCCATTATGCAGCGCAGGTCAGGAGTGACATCTTGATAACAGCACTGTGTGTGTCATTAGTATTACATTATGCAGCGCAGGTCAGGACATCTTGATAAAAGAGCACTGTGTGTGTCATTAGTATTACATTATGCAGCGCAGGTCAGGAGTGACAGCTTGATAACAGAGCACTGTGTGTGTCATTAGTATTACATTATGCAGCGCAGGTCAGGACATCTTGATAACAGAGCACTGTGTGTGTCATTAGTATTACATTATGCAGCGCAGGTCAGGAGTGACAACTTGATAACAGAGCACTGTGTGTGTCATTAGTATTACATTATGCAGCGCAGGTCAGGACATCTTGATAACAGAGCACTGTGTGTGTCATTAGTATTACATTATGCAGCGCAGGTCAGGAGTGACAGCTTGATAACAGAGCACTGTGTGTGTCATTAGTATTACATTATGCAGCGCAGGTCAGGACATCTTGATAACAGAGCACTGTGTGTGTCATTAGTATTACATTATGCAGCGCAGGTCAGGACATCTTGATAACAGAGCACTGTGTGTGTCATTAGTATTACATTATACAGCGCAGGTCAGGAGTGACAGCTTGATAACAGAGCACTGTGTGTGTCATTAGTATTACATTATGCAGCGCAGGTCAGGAGTGACAGCTTGATAACAGAGCACTGTGTGTGTCATTAGTATTACATTATGCAGCGCAGGTCAGGAGTGACAGCTTGATAACAGAGCACTGTGTGTGTCATTAGTATTACATTATGCAGCGCAGGTCAGGACATCTTGATAACAGAGCACTGTGTGTGTCATTAGTATTACATTATGCAGGTCAGGAGTGACAGCTTGATAACAGAGCACTGTGTGTGTCATTAGTATTACATAATGCAGCGCAGGTCAGGAGTGACAGCTTGATAACAGAGCACTGTGTGTGTCATTAGTATTACATTATGCAGCGCAGGTCAGGACATCTTGATAACAGAGCACTGTGTGTGTCATTAGTATTACATTATGCAGCGCAGGTCAGGAGTGACAACTTGATAACAGAGCACTGTGTGTGTCATTAGTATTACATTATGCAGCGCAGGTCAGGACATCTTGATAACAGAGCACTGTGTGTGTCATTAGTATTACATTATGCAGCGCAGGTCAGGAGTGACATCTTGATAACAGAGCACTGTGTGTGTCATTAGTATTACATTATGCAGCGCAGGTCAGGACATCTTGATAACAGAGCACTGTGTGTGTCATTAGTATTACATTATGCAGGTCAGGAGTGACAGCTTGATAAAAGAGCACTGTGTGTGTCATTAGTATTACATTATGCAGCGCAGGTCAGGAGTGACATCTTGATAACAGCACTGTGTGTGTCATTAGTATTACATTATGCAGCGCAGGTCAGGACATCTTGATAACAGAGCACTGTGTGTGTCATTAGTATTACATTATGCAGCGCAGGTCAGGAGTGACATCTTGATAACAGCACTGTGTGTGTCATTAGTATTACATTATGCAGGTCAGGAGTGACAGCTTGATAACAGAGCACTGTGTGTGTCATTAGTATTACATTATGCAGCGCAGGTCAGGAGTGACAGCTTGATAACAGAGCACTGTGTGTGTCATTAGTATTACATTATGCAGCACAGGTCAGGAGTGACAGCTTGATTACAGAGCACTGTGTGTGTCATTAGTATTACATTATGCAGGTCAGGACATCTTGCACATTTTTCTAGCTGCATGTCAAATGTAGGCTACTATAGCTGGGAAGTGCTTTCATCAGAAAACAGAATATTTATGATTTCAAACCACTGGCCTCCTCCAAATGGATCCTGGTGTGTGTGTGTGTGTGTGTGTGTACTTCCGGGTTGGAGCGAGCGGTCGCATCCGCACTTCGGTCCGCAGGTAGTATAACTTTTCATTACATTTCATTACATTTCATTATAGTACGTATATTCATTATAGTATATAACGGTTTGATTTGTCTAATCTTAGCAATTTCTTCTTAGCTAGCTACATAGCCGTCTTTGTATCAAAGATAATTGCGTAATTATCGTATTTCGTCGTCCTAACGTAGTCTACACTGCTATCTGCCCAGCAGCTAGCCAGCTAGCAAACGTCCACCGTCTACCGAATAGCAGCACTGTAGAAACTATTACACTCAACTGAACGACTTGATTAGTGTAGTGTTAGCTAGCTACATAGTTGTCTTTGCTGTCTTCGTATCCAAGATAATTGTGTAGTTTAGAGTGTGTAGTTTTAGAGTGATTATCTTAATTTACCGAGGTTAGCTAGCCAGCTATTTGTCATCCTTAACGTAGGAGACACTGCTAGCTAGCCAACAGCTAGCCAACGTCTACCGAATAGAACTTCCGCACTCAACAACCCGGTCGCATTCCGCCTCGCTCCACAGGTAGTATCACATTTTCATTTCATTTCATTACAGTACAACGGTTTGATTTGTTTGATCGTAGCTAGCTACATAGCTAGCTACATAGCCGTCTTTGTATCAAAGATAATTGTGTAGTCTAGAGCGATTTTCTAGGTTAGCTAGCCAGCTATTGTCGTTCTTTTAACGCAACGTAACGTAATCAACACTGCTAGCTAGCCAGCTAGCCCCCGAATAGCAGCACTGTAGAAACTATTACACTCAACGGAACGACTTGATTAGTGTAGTGTCAACAACGCAGCCACTGCCAGCTAGCCTACAAAGTCAACAACGCAGCCACTGCCAGCTAGCCTACTTCAGCAGTACTGTATCATTTTAATCATTTTAGTCAATAAGATTCTTGCTACGTAAGCTCAACTTTCTGAACATTCGAGACGTGTAGTCCACTTGTCATTCAATCTCCTTTGCATTAGCGTAGCCTCTTCTGTAGCCTGTCAACTATGTGTCTGTCTATCCCTGTTCTCTCCTCTCTGCACAGACCATACAAACGCTCCACACCGCGTGGGTCGGCCACCCTAATCTGGTGGTCCCAGCGCGCACGACCCACGTGGAGTTCCAGGTCTCCGGTAGCCTCTGGAACTGCCGATCTGCGGCCAACAAGGCAGAGTTCATCTCAGCCTATGCCTCCCTCCAGTCCCTCGACTTCTTGGCACTGACGGAAACATGGATCACGACAGATAACACTGCTACTCCTACTGCTCTCTCTTCGTCCGCCCACGTGTTCTCGCACACCCCGAGAGCTTCTGGTCAGCGGGGTGGTGGCACCGGGATCCTCATCTCTCCCAAGTGGTCATTCTCTCTTTCTCCCCTTACCCATCTGTCTATCGCCTCCTTTGAATTCCATGCTGTCACAGTTACCAGCCCTTTCAAGCTTAACATCCTTATCATTTATCGCCCTCCAGGTTCCCTCGGAGAGTTCATCAATGAGCTTGATGCCTTGATAAGCTCCTTTCCTGAGGACGGCTCACCTCTCACAGTTCTGGGCGACTTTAACCTCCCCACGTCTACCTTTGACTCATTCCTCTCTGCCTCCTTCTTTCCACTCCTCTCCTCTTTTGACCTCTCCCTCTCACCTTCCCCCTACTCACAAGGCAGGCAATACGCTCGACCTCATCTTTACTAGATGCTGTTCTTCCACTAACCTCATTGCAACTCCCCTCCAAGTCTCCGACCACTACCTTGTATCCTTTTCCCTCTCGCTCTCATCCAACACTTCCCACACTGCCCCTACTCGGATGGTATCGCGCCGTCCCAACCTTCGCTCTCTCTCCCCGCTACTCTCTCCTCTTCCATCCTATCATCTCTTCCCTCTGCTCAAACCTTCTCCAACCTATCTCCTGATTCTGCCTCCTCAACCCTCCTCTCCTCCCTTTCTGCATCCTTTGACTCTCTATGTCCCCTATCCTCCAGGCCGGCTCGGTCCTCCCCTCCCGCTCCGTGGCTCGACGACTCATTGCGAGCTCACAGAACAGGGCTCCGGGCAGCCGAGCGGAAATGGAGGAAAACTCGCCTCCCTGCGGACCTGGCATCCTTTCACTCCCTCCTCTCTACATTTTCCTCTTCTGTCTCTGCTGCTAAAGCCACTTTCTACCACTCTAAATTCCAAGCATCTGCCTCTAACCCTAGGAAGCTCTTTGCCACCTTCTCCTCCCTCCTGAATCCTCCTCCCCCCCCCCCCATCCTCCCTCTCTGCAGATGACTTCGTCAACCATTTTGAAAAGAAGGTCGACGACATCCGATCCTCGTTTGCTAAGTCAAACGACACCGCTGGTTCTGCTCACACTGCCCTACCCTGTGCTCTGACCTCTTTCTCCCCTCTCTCTCCAGATGAAATCTCACGTCTTGTGACGGCCGGCCGCCCAACAACCTGCCCGCTTGACCCTATCCCCTCCTCTCTTCTCCAGACCATTTCCGGAGACCTTCTCCCTTACCTCACCTCGCTCATCAACTCATCCCTGACCGCTGGCTACGTCCCTTCCGTCTTCAAGAGAGCGAGAGTTGCACCCCTTCTGAAAAAACCTACACTCGATCCCTCCGATGTCAACAACTACAGACCAGTATCCCTTCTTTCTTTTCTCTCCAAAACTCTTGAACGTGCCGTCCTTGGCCAGCTCTCCCGCTATCTCTCTCAGAATGACCTTCTTGATCCAAATCAGTCAGGTTTCAAGACTAGTCAATCAACTGAGACTGCTCTTCTCTGTATCACGGAGGCGCTCCGCACTGCTAAAGCTAACTCTCTCTCCTCTGCTCTCATCCTTCTAGACCTATCGGCTGCCTTCGATACTGTGAACCATCAGATCCTCCTCTCCACCCTCTCCGAGTTGGGCATCTCCGGCGCGGCCCACGCTTGGATTGCGTCCTATCTGACAGGTCGTTCCTACCAGGTGGCGTGGCGAGAATCCGTCTCCTCACCACGTGCTCTCACCACTGGTGTCCCCCAGGGCTCTGTTCTAGGCCCTCTCCTATTCTCGCTATATACCAAGTCACTTGGCTCTGTCATAACCTCACATGGTCTCTCCTATCATTGCTATGCAGACGACACACAATTAATCTTCTCCTTTCCCCCTTCTGATGACCAGGTGGCGAATCGCATCTCTGCATGTCTGGCAGACATATCAGTGTGGATGACGGATCACCACCTCAAGCTGAACCTCGGCAAGACGGAGCTGCTCTTCCTCCCGGGAAGGACTGCCCGTTCCATGATCTCGCCATCACGGTTGACAACTCCATTGTGTCCTCCTCCCAGAGCGCTAAGAACCTTGGCGTGATCCTGGACAACACCCTGTCGTTCTCAACTAACATCAAGGCGGTGGCCCGTTCCTGTAGGTTCATGCTCTACAACATCCGCAGAGTACGACCCTGCCTCACACAGGAAGCGGCGCAGGTCCTAATCCAGGCACTTGTCATCTCCCGTCTGGATTACTGCAACTCGCTGTTGGCTGGGCTCCCTGCCTGTGCCATTAAACCCCTACAACTAATCCAGAACGCCGCAGCCCGTCTGGTGTTCAACCTTCCCAAGTTCTCTCACGTCACCCCGCTCCTCCGCTCTCTCCACTGGCTTCCAGTTGAAGCTCGCATCCGCTACAAGACCATGGTGCTTGCCTACGGAGCTGTGAGGGGAACGGCACCTCAGTACCTCCAGGCTCTGATCAGGCCCTACACCCAAACAAGGGCACTGCGTTCATCCACCTCTGGCCTGCTCGCCTCCCTACCACTGAGGAAGTACAGTTCCCGCTCAGCCCAGTCAAAACTGTTCGCTGCTCTGGCCCCCCAATGGTGGAACAAACTCCCTCACGACGCCAGGACAGCGGAGTCAATCACCACCTTCCGGAGACACCTGAAACCCCACCTCTTTAAGGAATACCTAGGATAGGATAAAGTAATCCTTCTCACCCCCCTTAAAAGATTTAGATGCACTATTGTAAAGTGGCTGTTCCACTGGATGTCATAAGGTGAATGCACCAATTTGTAAGTCTGTGTGTGTGTGTGTGTGTGTGTGTGTGTGTGTGTGTGTGTGTGTGTGTGTGTGTGTGCGTGCGTGCGAGTACGGCTAACAAACTCACAGCTGAGCTCCACTCTGATGAAGTCCTTGAGGCCCACGTTCTCCAGGAAGACTCCTGAGGGAGCGCTGGTCTTGAAGTAGAAGGAGATGTCAGAGCTGAGCTCTGCCTGGAGGGTGGGGAAGTGCAGGTAGGATGACTCCTGGTAGAAGGACGCTGCATTCCACACAGACTCTAGAAAACAGGAAATACACGTATTTTCTAAGTTTGAACACAGTCGATAGTTACTCAGCATTTTGCCTGGAAAAACAAGGATGTTCAAAGGGACCATCTGTAAGATAAAAATGTTACAAAATAAAACAGTTCACCTACTGTCGCCATAACAACGCAGCGGGCCGATTCTGTAGAGCGCCTCAGAGCCAGTTCTGTTGGTGTCTCCAATCACGATCTCACTCACTGGTAAGTGCTCTTTGTAAGAAAGTATTCCTGTGTCATTAGCCCTGCAATAGACAGAGAGAGAGAAGCCTCTTAATTTCACTACTGATAAACTAATCCAATCCTCAGTCAGCATTGAAACTTCAGAATAAACACTATAAAGATGGAGTGATCGATCAAGGTCTGGACTGTATCTCAGGAGATATGCAAATTAGGTTCCCCAAATGCAAAATTACATGGGGGAACACAGGGTGAGAATAAATGTTTAAAAAATAATGTACACAACAGAATTCTAGTTTAAAACAAATTATGTAATTAAGAATATTATCATAAGAACTGCATTTGAATATGTTTTATAGTGATTTATACCTTCGTATAGTAAATGTTTTCCAGCAGTTGAATTGTGATGAAGATATCCCTGTATTTAAAGTTCTATATGGAAAGTAAGTAATGCGCCAAAAACATTTTCATTATGATCAAAAAGACAAACGCAAATGTCTTTCCAGCCTTGATATTGATCAATGAACAGCCCAGTAGATACACAGAGAGACATATTTGCCTAGTTACCATGAGTCTGTGTCGGCATCACAGTTGCAGAAGTAGTTCATGTCCATGCAGTTCTCCTCCAGGCTGCAGGAGCACTGCTGAACACCTGGCAGGAAGCCTCCCCAGTAGGTCCGTCTCTCTCCACCCTGGTCCACCCACCAGGACAGAGGGCTGCCATCTGGACCAGTCACAGGATTACAATTAGGTCCACATGTAGAGAAACAGAATCTGCACAGTGAATGTGATTAGAGCCCTGGGCATCTTTTGGTATCCCATGGCATTGTGTCAATGAGTCCTCAGTGATGTCAGTTAGACTCGCAGGGCTCATTTCCTGGAGCATCGGTAAGTGGCCCTGCTACAGTCTTCTGTCCCACAACATGACTCTGCCTGAGAGACACTACAGGCCTGCAGGAAGTATCCTCTCAGCCATCTGCATAGTTATAGGCTTCTATCAACACAACATGACTCTGCCTGAAAGACACTACAGGTCAGCAGGAAGTATCCTCTCAGTTCTCTGCATAGATATAGGCTTCTATCAACACAACATGGGAGAACCTTCTAGAAGGACAACCATCTCTGCAGCACTCCACCAATCAGGCCTTTGTGGTAGAGTGGCCAGACGGAAGGCATTCTTCAGTAAAAAGGCACATGACAGCCCACTTGGAGTTTGCCAAAAGGCACCTAAAGCGTCTCAGACCATGAGAAGCAAGATGAAACCAAGATTGAACTCTTTGGCACCATCCCTACGGTGAAGCATGGTGGTGGCAGCATCATGCTGAGATGTTTTTCAGCAGCAGGGGCTTGGAGACTAGTCAGGATCCAGGAAAAGATGAACGGAACAAAGTACTGAGAGATCCTTGATGAAAACCTCCTCCAGAGTGCTCAGGCTGAGGTGAAGATTCACCTTCCAACAGGACAACGACCCTAAGCACACAGCTAAGACAACGCAGGAGTCGCTTCGGGACAAGTCTCTGAATGTCCTTGAGTGGCCCAGGCAGAGCCCGGAGTTGAACCCGATTGTTATGCAGATGAGTGAGGACCCAACAGCGATTCAACAGAAACAGTCTTTTAATGTCCAAACAGGGAAAACATAAATCCTCTATCTTTGCAGGAGAGTCCTCCTTCTAGTAGTAGAGGAGAATTGCAGGGCTAGCGGCAACAGACTGCTGGTCCCTCAGGGTAGGCGCGGGCCGTAGAGGACAGAGACACCTGCTCACACGTAGCATCTAATAAAGAGGCAGATTACGACGGGACAAGGGCAAAGCAAACAAGAATCCGACAAGGACAGAAGCAGAAACAGAGAGAGAAATAGAGACTTAATCAGAGGGCAAAAGAGGAGACAGGTGTGAGAGAGTAAACGAGGTCGTTAGGAGAATGGGGAACAGCTGGGAGCAGGAACGGAACGAAAGAGAGAGAGAAAGATAGTAACCTAATACGACCAGCAGGGGGAAACGAAGAGAAGAGAAAGCACAGGGACAAGACATAACATGACAGTACCCCCCCACTCACCGAGCGCCTCCTGGCGCACTCGAGGAGGAAACCTGGCGGCAACGGAGGAAATCACCGATCAGCGAACGGTCCAGCACGTCCCGAGATGGAACCCAACTCCTTTCCTCAGGACCGTACCGGAAAACGATGAAGAGGGAATCATTGTGCTATTATTATTTTTTAAATGAGACACGGGTAGAGAACTGTAAGAGTTGGACCAAACAGAGAACTGGACCAAACAGGCCAGGAGAGTGACAACTTGGGGCAGACTGAGACACAGCAAGGCTAGGAGCAGGACCAGGAGAGATGCGGTGGCTGGGGACAGACTGAGACACAGCAAGGCCAGGGGTAGGGGCAGGAGGAGAGTTACCAGACTTAGTCTGCGCGCAGTCCGAACAAGCAGCCACGAAACGACGCGTGTCACGCTCCTGAGTGGGCCACCAAAAACGCTGGCGAATAGAAGCAAGCCTACCCCGAACGCCGGGGTGGCCGGCTAACTTGGCAGAGTGAGCCCACTGAAGAACGGCCAGACGAGTAGGAACAGGAACGAAAAGAAGGTTCCTAGGACAAGCGCGGAGACGGAGTGTGAGTGAGTGCTTGCTTTACCTGCCTCTCAATTCCCCAGACAGTCAACCCGACAACACGCCCCTCAGGGAGAATCCCCTCGGGGTCGGTGGAGGCTACTGAAGAACTGAAGAGACGGGATAAAGCATCAGGCTTGGTGTTCTTAGAGCCCGGATGATAAGAAATAACGAACTCGAAAACGAGCGAAAAACAGCGCCCAACGAGCCTGACGCGCATTAAGTCGTTTGGCAGAACGGATGTACTCAAGGTTCTTATGGTCAGTCCAAACGACAAAAGGAACGGTCGCCCCCTCCAACCACTGTCGCCATTCGCCTAGGGCTAAGCGGATGGCGAGCAGTTCGCGGTTTACCACATCATAGTTACGTTCCGACGGCGACAGGCGATGAGAAAATACGCGCAAGGGGTGGACCTTATCGTCAGAATGGGAGCGCTGGGACAGAATGGCTCCCACGCCCACCTCTGACGCGTCAACCTCGACAATGAACTGTCTAGAGCGTCAGGTGTAACAAGGATAGGAGCGGATGTAAAACGCTTCTTGAGGAGATCAATACTACAATCATACGACCGGTGAGGAGGAAGGGAGGTGGCCCTGGACCGACTGAAGACCGTGCGCAGATCATGATATTCCTCCGGCACCCCTGTCAAATCACCAGGCTCCTCCTGAGAAGAGGGGCAGAAGAAACAGGAGGGATAGCAGACATTAAACACTTCACATGACAAGAGACGTTCCAGGAGAGGATAGAATTACTAGACCAATTAATAGAAGGATTATGACACACTAGCCAGGGATGGCCCAAAACAACAGGAGTAAAAGGTGAACGAAAAATCAAAAAAGAAATGGTTTCGCTATGATTACCAGAGACAGTGAGGGTTAAAGGTAGCGTTTCACGCTGAATCCTGGGGAGAGGACTACCATCCAAGGCGAACATGGCCGTGGGCTCCCCTAACTGTCTGAGAGGAATGTCATGTTCCCGAGCCCAGGCTTCGTCCATAAAACAGCCCTCCGCCCCAGAGTCTATCAAGGCACTGCAGGAAGCTGCCGAACCGGTCCAGCGTAGATGGACCGACAAGGTAGTACAGGATCTTGAAGGAGAGACCTGAGTAGTAGCGCTCACCAGTAGCCCTCCGCTTACTGATGAGCTCTGGCCTTTACTGGACATGAAATGACAAAATGACCAGCGGAACCGCAATAGAGACAGAGGCGGTTGGTGATTCTCCGTTCCCTCTCCTTAGTCGAGATGCGAATACCCCCCAGCTGCATGGGCTCAGCACCTGAGCCAGTGGAGGAAGATGGTAGTGATGCGGAGAGGGGGGAAACGGATAACGCGAGCTCTCTTCCACGAGCTCGGTGACGAAGATCTACCCGTCGTTCTATACGAATAGCGAGTTCAATCAAAGAATCCACGCTGGAAGGAACCTCCCGGGAGAGAATCTCATCCTTTATCTTTGCGTGGAGACCCTCCAGAAAACGAGCGAGCAACGCCGGCTCGTTGCAGTCACTGGAGGCAGCAAGAGTGCGAAACTCTATAGAGTAGTCCGTTATGGATCGATTCCCTTGACATAGGGAAGACAAGGCCCTGGAAGCTTCTTTCCCAAAAACTGAACGATCAAAAACCCGTATCATCTCCTCCTTAAAGTTCTGATACTGGTTAGTACACTCAGCCCTTGCCTCCCAGATTGCCGTGCCCCACTCACGAGCCCGTCCAGTAAGGAGAGATATGACGTAGGCGATACGAGCTGTACCCCTGGAGTACGTGTTGGGCTGGAGAGAGAACACAATATCACACTGGGTGAGGAACGAGCGGCATTCAGTGGGCTCCCCAGAGTAACGCGGTGGGTTATTAATTCTGGGCTCCGGAGACTCGGAAGCCCTGGAAGTAGCCGGTGGATCGAGGCGGAGATTGTGAATATGTTTCGAGAGGTCGGAGACTTGGGCGGCCAGGGTCTCAACGGCATGTCGAGCAGCAGACAATTCCTGCTCGTGTCTGCCTAGCATCGCTCCCTGGATCTCGACGGCTGAGTAGAGAGGATCCGAAGTCGCTGGGTCCATTCCTGGTCGGATTCTTCTGTTATGCTTAGACAGAAGCAGAAACAGAGAGAGAAATAGAGACTTAATCAGAGGGCAAAAGAGGAGACAGGTGTGAGAGAGTAAACGAGGTCGTTAGGAGAATGGGGAACAGCTGGGAGCAGGAACGGAACGAAAGAGAGAGAGAAAGATAGTAACCTAATACGACCAGCAGGGGGAAACGAAGAGAAGAGAAAGCACAGGGACAAGACATAACATGACACCGATCGAACATCTCTGAGAGACCTGAAAATAGCTGTGGAGCAACGCTCCCCATCCAACCTGACAGAGCTTGAGAGGATCTGCAGAGAAGAAACTCACTAAAAGTGGCAGTAATAAAGCCTCTCTTGAAAAAGCCAAACCTTGACCCAGAAAATATAAAAAACTATCGGCCTATATCGAATCTTCCATTCCTCTCAAAAATTTTAGAGAAGGCTGTTGCGCAGCAACTCACTGCCTTCCTGAAGACAAACAATGTATACGAAATGCTTCAGTCTGGTTTTAGACCCCATCATAGCACTGAGACGGCACTTGTGAAGGTGGTAAATGACATTTTAATGGCAACGGACCGAGGCTCTGCATCTGTCCTCGTGCTCCTAGACCTTAGTGCTGCTTTTGATACCATCGATTACCACATTCTTTTGGAGAGATTGGAAACCCAAATTGGTCTACACGGACATGTTCTGGCCTGGTTTAGATCTTATCTGTCGGAAAGATATCAGTTTGTCTCTGTGAATGGTTTGTCCTCTGACAAATCAACTGTAAATTTCGGTGTTCCTCAAGGTTCTGTTTTAGGACCACTATTGTTTTCACTATATATTTTACCTCTTGGGGATGTTATTCGAAAACATAATGTAAACTTTCACTGCTATGCGGATGACACACAGCTGTACATTTCAATGAAACATGGTGAAGCCCCAAAATTGCCCTCGCTAGAAGCATGTGTTTCAGACATAAGGAAGTGGATGGCTGCAAACTTTCTACTATTAAACTCGGACAAAACAGAGATGCTTGTTCTAGGTCCCAAGAAACAAAGAGATCTTCTGTTGAATCTGACAATTAATCTTAATGGTTGTACAGTTGTCTCAAATAAAACTGTGAAGGACCTCGGCGTTACTCTGGACCCTGATCTCTCTTTTGAAGAACATATCAAGACCATTTCGAGGACAGCTTTTTTCCATCTACGTAACATTGCAAAAATCAGAAACTTTCTGTCCAAAAATGATGCAGAAAAATTAATCCATGCTTTTGTCACTTCTAGGTTAGACTACTGCAATGCTCTATTTTCCGGCTACCCGGATAAAGCACTAAATAAACTTCAGTTAGTGCTGAATACGGCTGCTAGAATCCTGACTAGAACCAAAAAATTTGATCATATTACTCCAGTGCTAGCCTCTCTACACTGGCTTCCTGTCAAAGCAAGGGCTGATTTCAAGGTTTTACTGCTAACCTACAAAGCATTACATGGGCTTGCTCCTACCTATCTCTCTGATTTGGTCCTGCCGTACATACCTACACGTACGCTACGGTCACAAGACGCAGGCCTCCTAATTGTCCCTAGAATTTCTAAGCAAACAGCTGGAGGCAGGGCTTTCTCCTATAGAGCTCCATTTTTATGGAACGGTCTGCCTACCCATGTCAGAGACGCAAACTCGGTCTCAACCTTTAAGTCTTTACTGAAGACTCATCTCTTCAGTGGGTCATATGATTGAGTGTAGTCTGGCCCAGGAGTGGGAAGGTGAACGGAAAGGCTCTGGAGCAACGAACCGCCCTTGCTGTCTCTGCCTGGCCGATTCCCCTCTTTCCACTGGGATTCTCTGCCTCTACCCTGTTACGGGGCTGAGTCACTGGCTTACTGGGGCTCTCTCATGCCGTCCCTGGGGGGTGCGTCACCTGGGTGGGTTGATTCACTGTTGTGGTCGGCCTGTCTGGGTTGGCGCCCCTTGGGTTGTGCCGTGGCGGAGATCTTTGTGGGCTATACTCGGCCTTGTCTCAGGATGGTAAGTTGGTGGTTGAAGATATCCCTCTAGTGGTGTGGGGGCTGTGCTTTGGCAAAGTGGGTGGGGTTATATCCTTCCTGTTTGGCCCTGTCCGGGGGTGTCCTCGGATGGGGCCACAGTGTCTCCTGACCCCTCCTGTCTCAGCCTCCAGTATTTATGCTGCATTAGTTTATGTGTCGGGGGGCTAGGGTCAGTTTGTTATATCTGGAGTACTTCTCCTGTCCTATTCGGTGTCCTGTGTGAATCTAAGTGTGCGTTCTCTAATTCTCTCCTTCTCTCTTTCGTTCTCTCTCTTGGAGGACCTGAGCCCTAGGACCATGCCCCAGGACTATCTGACATGATGACTCCTTGCTGTCCCCAGTCCACCTGGCCATGCTGCTGCTCCAGTTTCAACTGGCCTGGGCCCTAGGACCATGTCCCAGGACTACCTGACATGATGACTCCTTGCTGTCCCCAGTCCACCTGGCCATGCTGCTGCTCCAGTTTCAACTGTTCTGCCTTACTATTATTCAACCATGCTGGTCATTTATGAACATTTGAACATCTTGGCCACGTTCTGTTATAATCTCCACCCGGCACAGCCAGAAGAGGACTGGCCACCCCACATATGCTCTCTCTAATTCTCTCTTTCTTTCTCTCTCTCTCGGAGGACCTGAGCCCTAGGACCGTGCCCCAGGACTACCTGACATGATGACTCCTTGCTGTCCCCAGTCCACCTGACTGTGCTGCTGCTCCAGTTTCAACTGTTCTGCCTTATTATTATTCGACCATGCTGGTCATTTATGAACATTTGAACATCTTGGTCATGTGGACTGGCCACCCCACATAGCCTGGTTCCTCTCTAGGTTTCTTCCTAGGTTTTGGCCTTTCTAGGGAGTTTTTCCTAGCCACCGTGCTTTTACACCTGCATTGTTTGCTGTTTGGGGTTTTAGGCTGGGTTTCTGTACAGCACTTTGAGATATCAGCTGATGTACGAAGGGCTATATAAATACATTTGATTTGATTTGATTTGATTTGAATGGGACTCCCCAAATACAGGTGTGCCAAGCTTGTAGCGTCATACCCAAGAAGACTCGAGGCTGTAATCACTGCCAAAGGTGATTCAACAAAGTACTGAGTAAAGGGTTGGAATACTTGTGTAAATGTAATATTTCAGTTTTTTTATTTTTAACATTTGCTAATTTCTGGAAACATGTTTTTCATTTATCATTAAGGAGTATTGTGTGTAGATTTATGAGGAAAAATAAGAATTTAATTAATTTTAGAATGAGGCTGTAACGTAACAAAATGTGGATAAAATCAAGGGGCCTGAATACTTTCCGAATGCCCTGTAGATGAAACGGTATAATGAATCGAGAAGACGAGTCAAAATTACAGTGTCATTGTGGATGCTAATTGGCCTTTTCTTGTCATATTACAAGCTGCAGCTGTTGCCTGTGCCCGACACTACAGACACATAATTAAACAAATGAAAATGACAAACAAATGAATAACAATCAAACATATTAAACTAATGTGAACCATATTCCATTAATGCGTGCAGGTTACACATTCATTTCGGTGTGATGTATGAGTTCACAAAAATACACTTGTTAAATCATGCAAATTTACATAAATCCATTTGCCAAATTGGTCTAATAATTAACAATTATTGATCGCTATATTTATTGAACAGCTAAGTAACATGCTGTGTATGACAGAGGGGCTGAACATCATTGATCTTCTATAGAGAGAATATATGTGTTGAAGCACGACAGCCAGCAGAAAACAACCTACAGTATTCATGTTGCATCTGACACTGTTCATATATAGCCCATGAAATGACTTGTTTCCTGTCTCTTATTGATCCACTGTGAAAATTAACTTGTTTGTTTGCGCACACATGACAGCCAGGGAATCGGGGAATTCAGAACTTCATGAATGTTTCATGATTTAGGAGCAAATGTGGGATGCCTGGGAGACCGTTTGCTCTCAAAGCAATTGAAGATTGATGCTCAGAAACTTGCTGGGCGGTAGCCTTTCAAGTTATTGCAAGATAATGGGATCAATGTTTAGAGGATTGAGCGTATATTCACACACTCAGGTCAGAGTCAGGTTCATTCTTAGAATACTAACCAGTCATATTATGGAACAGGTCCATCTGGGAACATGTCTATGTTTGACTTTATAAGATGAACAGGATGCTATCAACCCAACTCACCTCTGGTGTTGAAGAGGCGGGACTTCCTACAGCTGTACATAACTTCCTGTTGACACTGCTCTGACCCGGACACGAGGGCCATCAGTTGTTCAGGTGAGGCGCTGTAGTTAAACTTCATAATGTAGGGCTTCTGTAGTGTAGAACCCTGGACCCTGACTGGATCTGTGCTGTTGTGGGTCACTACTGTCCACACCTTGTCCTCTACAACACAACATAGAACAAAACACAAACCTGAAGTCATTTTGACCTGTAACATGCTGTAAATGATGTGCAGAGCCGGTTGGTTGTATCATTGTGAACCTTTTGATTATAAAACCTTGGATACATTCACAAGCTTTGACTTAGTACAAGCCACTATCCAAATAAACATGTTGAATTAATGATTAGGTTGATTAAAAAGGGGCTTCCTGCATGTACAGTAATCCACAGTCAAACATAAGACTTTCTGTTGGCTCTCTAACCAAGGGTGAATAGTTTGCATGATTCAATGAGGTGAGAACCTCTATTCATTAACATCCCCCCATTTGATGTACTATGGGGGAATTGGTGTTTACCTTGCCTGAGAGAAAATCCTCTTCCGCTTTGTGATTATTCACATCCCAGGTTGTCAAGCTGAGAGTTATTTACATCTCTAATAGATTCTTTAATTGAGGTCAACCTGAGGCGACTCAATGCAAAATTATTAGGATTTGTGGAGGGCAAAAAAAAAGGCAAACATTGTGATCTTGAGCCAGACTATCAACCGGCAGCAGCCAGACTATCAACAGGCAGCCAGCCAGCCACCCAGCCGGCCAGCCAACCACCCACCCAGCCAGCCAGCCAGCCAACCACCTCCGTAATTACTTAAATGTTGCATTTACCTCCGTAAAGGTCAGAGCTGTAAGCTCATGACAGCAAGTAATGGATATTGTCTTGAGTGCCAGCATTGAGGCATCAAGCTCTCATTCCTTTACTCTGTCTGTCAAAAGTCTAAAGCCCTGAAGACATGAGACACAGACTTGAATCAGAGCCTTAATCATTTTGTGTATTCACTTTTTTCCCCCACTTTTTTCGTTTTTGAGTAACTTTGCACACTTTTACACAAATACGTTCTTATTTACAGCAGAGATTTACCCAAATATTTATTTGAAGCTCTCATTGTAATCAAAGGGCAGGTCCATATTGAGTAACTCTAATGATTTTCCACATGATAGCTTGGCTGTCAGTTGTGCAGTGGGTCAAAGCAATGTGATCTGTCAGTGACTGAATCGGATATTTCTTACCAAAACTGGGGGCCCCGGTGGCAGCTCACCTGTCATGTTGCAGTAGACCTGTGTGGGCGCCAGTGGACCACTGCCATCTGGATCAATGGAGAAGTAGCCTGAGGAGCTGCCAGTCAGACGGTAGGCCTCACATGATGCCTCATAGATGGCTACAGAGGAACACAGGGAAACATCATGACTCATAGATAGCTACAGAGGAACACAGGGATACATCATGCCTCATAGATGGCTACAGAGGAACACAGGGAAACATCATGACTCATAGATGGCTACAGAGGAACACAGGGAAACATCATGACTCATAGATGGCTACAGAGGAGCACAGGGAAACACGACGTCTCATAGATGGCTACAGAGGAAGACAGGGAAACATCATGCCTCATTGATGGCTACAGAGGAACACAGGGAAACATCATGCCTCATAGATGGCTACAGAGGAACACAGGGATACATCGTGCCTCATAGATGGCTACAGAGGAATACAGGGAAACATCATGACTCATAGATGGCTACAGAGGAACACAGGGAAACATCATGCCTCATTGATGGCTACAGAGGAACACAGGGAAACATGACGTCTCATAGATGGCTACAGAGGAACACAGGGAAACATGACGTCTCATAAATGGCTACAGAGGAACACAGGGAAACATCATGACTCATAGATGGCTACAGAGGAACACAGGGAAACATGACGTCTCATAGATGGCTACAGAGGAACACAGGGAAACATCATGACTCATAGATGGCTACAGAGGAACACAGGGAAACATCATGCCTCATCGATGGCTACAGAGGAACACAGGGAAACATGACGTCTCATAGATGGCTACAGAGGAACACAAGGAAACATGACGTCTCATAGATGGCTACAGAGGAACACAGGGAAACATGACGTCTCATAGATGGCTACAAAGGAACACAAGGAAACATGACGTCTCATAGATGGCTACAGAGGAACACAGGGAAACATGACGTCTCATAGATGGCTACAGAGGAACACAGGGATACATCATGACTCAGATGACTACAGAGGAACACAGGGAAACATGACGTCTCATAGATGGCTACAGAGCAACACAGGGAAACATCATGACTCATAGATGACTACAGAGGAACACAGGGAAACATGACGTCTCATAGATGGCTACAGAGGAACACAGGGAAACATGACGTCTCATAGATGGCTACAGAGGAACACAGGGAAACATGACGTCTCATAGATGGCTACAGAGGAACCCAGGGAAACATGACGTCTCATAGATGGCTACAGAGGAACACAGGGATACATCATGCTCTCAAATGTCTGACAGAAATGATGATGAGAAAGTTTAAAAATTATTGTATTGGCTAGCATGTAACATAATTGCAAAGTGGCTGGCAAATTTGCCATAGTTCTGAGTGGATATTAGTTGAGAAACTCTAAAACACAGACATCTACCTTTGAAGATAGAAATATAATATATGGTACATAAATATATATGCTTTATACATGATTTATATGAAACTACACATCCAAGTATAACTGACCAAATTATGAAAAACAAGCATAGTCATTTTGAATTCCGTAAAGTGAGTGTGGAAGAGGTGAAAAAAAGTACTGTTGTCTATCAACAATGACAAGCCACCGGGGTCTGACAATCTGGATGGAAAATTACTGAGGATGATAGTGGACGATATTGAGGATGATAGTGGACTATATTGCCACTCCTATTTGTGATCTCTTCAATCTTAGCCTACAGGAAATAGTGTTCCCTCAGGCCTGGAGGGAAGGAAAAGTCATTCCGCTACCCAAGAATAGCAACGCACCCTTTACTGGCTCAAACAGCCGACCAATCAGCCTGTTACCAACACTAAGTAAATGGCCTTTTTTTGCCTTTACCTCCCTTATCTTACCTCATTTGCTCACATCGTATATAGACTTATTTTTCTACTGTATTATTGACTGTATGTTTGTTTTACTCCATGTGTAACTCTGTGTTGTTGTATGTGTCGAACTGCTTTGCTTTATCTTGGCCAGGTCGCAATTGTAAATGAGAACTTGTTCTCAACTTGCCTACCTGGTTAACCAGTTGCTCCTACCCTCTACTTTTTTGAACATTTTGTTAAAAATCGCGCAACATTTCAGCGCCCTGCTACTCATGCCAGGAATATAGTACGTTCATATGGTTAGAATGTGTGGATAGGAAACCCTCGGACGTTTTTAAAACTGGTTAAATCACGACTGTGGCTATAACATAACGTGCGTTACATCGGAAAGCGCAGGAAAACCTGATCACAGAAAATGGAAATAAATATCCTTGCGCCACTTCCAGCAATTGTTAACAGTGAGCCGAATTAGATAAGACCGAGCATTCAACTCCCACAGCATCCCCATGTTGTCTAGAGTCTTGTGAATTGAATCATCTTTGATTCTTGGTTGAACCGAAACAGGGCACCACTTACCTCCGGTCTCCGCCCAGATCATTCCGGAAGAGCTCTCTCGTGAAATTTTTCCAAGACGACAGCTAATGATTTTTACATCGCCTACGGATGATTTTTATCGCTTATTAACGTTTACTAATACCTAAAGTAGCATTACAAACGTATTTCGAAGTGTTTTGTGAAAGTTTATCGTCTACTTTTTGAATTTAAAAAAATGACGTTACGTTGTGAAATCGCTGTTTTTTCGTTTATCACACAGTCTACATATAACGATATCTTGGCTTTATATGGCCCGATTTAATCGAAATAAAGACCCAATAGTGTTTATGGGACATCTAGGAGTGCCAACAAAGAAGATGGTGAAAGGTAATGACTGTTTTCTATTTTATTGTGCGGTTTGTGTAACGCCGAAATGCTAATTATTTTGTTTACGTCCCCTGCTGTGCTTTTGTGTTGTAGTGTATTGGTGCATGCTATCAGATAATAGCTTCTCATGCTGTCGCCGAAAAGCATTTTAAAAATCTGACTTGTTGCCTGGATTCACAACGAGTGTAGCTTTAATTTGATACCCTGCATGTGTATTTTAATGAACTTTTGAGTTTTAACTAATACTATTAGCATTTAGCGTAGCGCATTTGCATTTCCAGAGCTCTAGTTGGGACGCAAGCATCCCAAGTAGAAGCAAGAGGTTAAATAAAGGTGAAATAAAATAAAAATGTAGAGAGTTACCTTTCTAACAGAACACAAAGAGTTCTTTAATGGAAGCCTCACCAACATAATCCATGTAGAGTCAGGCATTCCCCAGGGCGGCTGTCTAGGCCTCTTACTTTTTTTTCAATCTTTACTAATGACCTGCTACTGGCTCTGAGTAAAGCCTGTGTGTCTATGTATGGTGATGACGCTATACTCTACACATGTCAGCTACAAGTCAGCAAGTGAAATTACTTAAAGGGCTGCAGTCAGTATCAGAATTGGTGGCAAGAAATAAGTGCTAAATATTTCAAAACCTAAAAGCATTGTATTTGGTACAAGTCATTCACTAAATCCTAAACCTCAACTACATATTATAATGAATAATGTGGAAATTGAATGAATAATGTGGAAATTGAGCAAGTTGAGGAGACTAAACTGCTTGGCGTAACCCTGGATGGTAAACTGTTATGGTCAAAACATGTTGATGCAACAGTAGCTAAGAACTGTCCATAATAAAGCACTACTCTATCTTCTTAACAATGGTATCAACAGGGCAGGTCCTAGGCCCTAGTTTTGTCACAACTGGAACACTGTCCAGTCATATGGTCAGGAGCAACAAAGAATAGGGCAGAACAGGGCAGCACAGCTGGCTCTTATATGTACATGGAGAGCTAACATGAATAATATGCATGTCAGTCTCTCCTGGCTCAAAGTAGAGGAGAGATTGACTTTTACAACTATTTGTATATGTGAGAGGTATTGACATGTTGAATGCACCTAGCTGTCTGACACCCATGCATACCCCACAATACATGCCACCAGAGGTCTCTTCACAGTCCCCAAATCCAGAACAAACTATGGAAGGCGCACACAGTACTACATAGAGCCATGACTACATGGAACTCTTCCACATCAGGTAACGGATGCAAGCAGCAGAATCAGGAGGAAAAAAAACGGATTAAAAAAACACCTTATGCAATCTACACACACATGGATTTTGTGTTGTAGATATGTGGTAGTAGAGTAGTGGCCTGAGGGCACACACTTAATGTGTTGTGAAATCTGTTGTGAATGTATTGTAATGTTTTGAAAATTGTATAACTGCCTTGATTTTTTTTGGACCCCAGGAAGAGTAGCTACTGCCTATGTAGGAACTAATGGGGATTGATAATACATAGAAATACAATTGGACCTTGTCATACTAATGTTTTCGCCTTCCCATATTGCATACGTCATGTTGCACACATATGCATCCTGTAACCAAGAAAAGGTAGCAAGCCAGACACCATTATACATTAAAAAGAGTATGTTCGAAGTAAGTGGGGCATTTTCAATCATGTGGTGCACATTCATATCAAGGTACACTGCATCCGCTGGCGAATAAACAAGAAATCAGTATTCAGGAGCAGAGGGTTCTGAGAGCTCTCAGTGGTGAATATCGAAAAGGGTATCTGTCTGGAGACGACAGATGAGACGAGAAACTTCCATGTGTCAGACTGAGGATCTTGATGTACAACTAACAGGGATTACCTGAGACCCAGATAGTTAAGCCAGGGGACTGATCACTACAGGTTCACTCTGGCTTTAAACCATCTCATGTTGTTACCCCTTTGAATTACACTTTATAAGGAGGACAGCACATGGATAACAGCTCTATGTGATTGTGAGATACATTTAAATATAGTGCATATCCCGTCATGGGGTGTATTGTGCAGTATTGTCAAGAACACTTTTGAGAAAGGAGTGGTGAGTGTTACTGTAAGGTACTGTATATAGTGTAGCTAAGAAGAGCAGGTGGGGACTCACAGTTGTGGCAGGTGGCTCCAGTGTATCCTGTGCCAGAGCAGTCACAGTAGAAGCAGCTCCAGGACTGTGAACACTGCCCTCCATGTTCACAGAAGTTGGGCAGACATCTGGAGATAGGCAATAGCAGAAATATACAAGATGTTGTCACGTATAAAGATATCTATACTATGCATGAGCAAATGCCAGTGTGTTCATAATAAAACATTTAAAAACATTCCAAAGGTAGAAAATCAACTGCAAATCTGTTTTTACAATGTCAGAGATTGATGATATACTGTACGTATACTAGGTATTTGTTTTAAAGATTCTAAAGTTGTTTTCCCAGTAATAAACACAAACACTCACACAACGAAAAGTCTTCGAAGGATAAAGTGTTGGCAAACAAAGAAATCCAATCAAAGCCCAAACACAGATCTGTAAGATCTTACAATCCTTTCTGTGAAGACGGTCAAAATGTGATTTGTCTTTGTGTCCAGGCCTACTATCCTGAACCTTGCATTATCTGCTAAGGAGACTCCCTCCCAATATATTTTCCATTGCCTTGTCATTATCAAGGCACGGTCTGACATCCGAGTACTGAAGAGGTGAGTCGACACCGTTTGTGCATTTTTCTTTTGTCGTTGTTTATTTATGATTTACAAGACCGCTCGGTAAATCCCAAATTAATTGGTACCCCTCAAACTCAGATTGTTTGGGCAACTGGTAAACAAACACAGTACTGTGTTATTATGTTTGAAAAAAATAAACGGCAGCATAATCACATCAAACCCAGAACATGTGTTTATGGTTATTTGAACACCCAGCGCTTCACAGAAATTCCTCTGCTAACCTCAATTTCCTGATTAATAGTATTCTCCTCAAGCCTCCTTCAGTTTTGCGTAATTGCCCGGCTTTCAAGCACGCAGCTATACAAGCAGGCATCTACAATTTCATACACTGTCGTCTTTCTCCCATGAATTGCTATGGACCGGAGTGACCGCGGCGTGGATAAGGTAACAAGCCGTGGTTTCATTACCGTAGTACTGTTTCTAGTGTTGTGTTCACGGCTGCCCTCACAGGTCATGAAATTAGAAACCGCGGCACAGAAGTGAACACTTGCAAAAAACTGTCGTCATGAAATTTGATTGGACACAGAGAAAAGAAGATTAGCACTCGTAAAGGTTAATCTTCCAATCCTTTTAATGAAGCATAGTTCTGGTAGTTACATCAAGACACGCCACTCTGATGGACGATGACACATTTCCAACCGTCTGCTTGCACTAGCCTCCCTAAATAATATTGCATGGCAGTGAAATCTACAACACATTCAGCATACTCTTTGAGGAAGGCTCCATGAGAGGCAGCCAATGCACACAGACAGCTGTTTTGTTGTCACCAAGCATCTCATTTCCTCTTTTTACAAATGCTATTGCTTTAACTAACATCAACTAACATTTAATCTGTAATTGTTCCACACACTCCAACAGCATCTCAATCTGCCGGTTCGCATGCCGAACAGAACAGTCAGGTATAGCTGTGATCTGTCATCAGAGATAGGATTCCCCTCAGGGTGAATACAAGGAGAAACGCCTGCTCTCTTGTTTGTCTCCTCCCTGTAAGTGTTCCTTGTTAGCAGGGCCCTCAACCAGGATGATGAGGCTACAGTACCAGGCTCCATTGCATGGTCTAATTGGCCGAGCCTATCTGTAAGGCTATCTCTATTGGCTGTGGTGGAGAGAATAAATGCCGTTTTGTTTTAGTTTCTCATCCAAACACACCAACATTTGGGGATTGGAGCCCCACCTTACTTGGTATAACGTCTGCAGAAACCCTAAAGTCCAACCTGTCATGGATGCTACATGTGTCAAACTGCAGCTCCTTGTAGTCTCCTAGTCGTCCTTGGTGCACCAGGTTCAGGTCCATGGGCTGGCTGTTGATGGAGAAGAGACGCATGCACCCCTGGAACGCCAATGTGGGGTTCTCACAGCCTGAGACGTTCAGAGACGGACAACCTGTGACACAGATTGAAAAACTGTTGCAAAATCGTCATATTTTCATCATCCTGCATTTCCTGTATACATCTTTAGATGATGTCTTCAGAAGCTGCACCAAAACCTGACCACCAAGACCTGGTCTCATGAGACAGTTATGCAGACAAGTGTGTGGCCTTACCTCCGAAGTAGAGGCTGTCTCCTGCCTCCATGTGGTCTCCCAGCTCCATAGTTGAAGACGGCTCATTGTCCAGAGTCATGGTGACCTGGAGACCTCGGGAGCTGAGACTCACAGAGTGCCACAGTCCATCATTCACTCTGTGACCTGTGGACACAGCGAGGTGTTGTTTCTGTGCACGTCACTAATCAATGAGACACCACCAATCTCTATTACAGGCTTATCAGACATCACTCGCAGGTTCTTTCAGGGACTGTTGGGATTGTGATCTCCAACATGGGTAATATTTCAGATTACGTTGTTCGTGCTAGGCCTACATATTGCAAATCAGAGCCTGTCATTGGCTGTGTAATCTATGGTCACGTGCTACGACATACTACACTGTACTATGAAGAGAAGAGGACATGGAAATACAAATGAATGACTATGTGGTTGGTCAGATTGAAGCTAAATCATTGCCAGAGGACAGAACGTAATGCTGTGACTGTACTGGTGGTTATTGTTGGATGAAACATTGATTTGGCAGTCGGTGCCAACTCAAAATAGACCTACAGTAACAGTGGATTGTGGGATATTAATTTTGATTGTCCTTTATAGTGAAGGGCTTCCAAGCTGTGGCGGTCTTTCTGTAGGTCTATAATTCCCTCTGTGCCTGCCATCTGCTGAAAGTCTGGGCTCTGCAATCCAACGTAATTCTACATGTTATTTCTGTCTGACTGCAATCCTGCAGAACTGGCATCCAAAATACAAGATATAAAGGATGGCATTTTAACTCAAACCATTCAAAGAAGATGAAGCGTCCTCTGAGTTTATAGGTGGCAAAAGATAATAGAAATGATGTATATGAAATGTGCAAAACCAAACACAGATGGTCTCTGCCTGGATGATGGATGAGTTTTTCACTATCTGCCCGTTTCACTGGAATGATGAGCCTTTTATACTCTGAGTCCCCATAGACAGAACCACTGATTCCAGCATAGAGTGGGTCTTGGTCAGCTAGACTCGAGGCTGTTGGCCCTCACCGGTGGAGACCTCTTCTTTCTGCTGGGCTGACATGTGGTGGGTCAGGCGCAGCCGACTGTTGCTGATCTGCAGCTCCAGTCGCTGGGGCTCCAGGGCCAGCCGGGTGGAGAGCAGTAGCCCATCTGGGTTCCACGTTCTGAACTGGAAACGCACAGCGAAGCCCCCCGAAGCAGACAGCGTGGCCGGGAGCGACAGGAAGCTGCTGCTGGAGCTCAGGAAGGTAGTGGACACCAGCTGAGGCTCAGAGCACGAGAAGGTCACGTTGCCCTGGTGACACACACAGAGCACACATATGACGGAATGATTTACTCACACCATCATCAACATGATGAATACATAATGAATCTCATGTTGGGTTTACTGTACGTTCATCTGAGCAGAATGACAAACAGTGGGCTGGTAAAGGAAGGTATCAACTGAATATGGTACTTAGATAACTAAATTGCCTGTAAGAACCCCAAAAAGATTGAGAATGCCATATAAAGCCAAATGACTATCTGAAATGTAAAAGGTGCATTACAAGACCACCACAAATGCAGAAATGTAATACAATATCAAACTGTGACATTTCTGAGTTTCTCCGCTCCAATCTAGGTCAGTCGTCAGGTGGGCAAAGAAAGAACACACTAATTCCAAGTGGTCCAGAGGCCTTGTGTGGTACATGGAGCTAAAGAGCAGCCATGTCAATTGAGGTCAGCGGCCCATCAATCCCAGAGCCTCAGAGGCAGGGAAGAGCAATCGGCAGCACTTGACTCTCAATGTGATCCCTCGCCACCAGACCACCACCTCAGGTTCTATTCCACATTGAAATTCCATTACGGATTCCATCATGGCAGTCAGTGAGCAAAATTGCTCACTTTCTCAATTGTAAGTAAAGGCCTTTTAACATAGCAATCAGAATTTCAAGGGAAAAAAAAGGTGCCTGTGATACAATTATGTGGCACTTAGGCTTCTGTCTGATTTGATGGGGGGGGGGGGGAGTCTATTCATGTGTTTAGAATTAATGACATAGTAGTGAGGGTCAGATATAACTTAAACGGTAGAGAGAATATAGATTGGTTTTCTCACTCAATGTTTTCCTCTACGGGCAGAAAGCTATGTGACTAACTCAAATACAAATGTGATTAAACATAGTCGAATCACATTGTAGGCAAACGTGAAATCTCACTGCAACAGTGCAATTAAAACAGTCTGAGTTCACAGAGGCCTTGGTTGATGAACTACTTTGTCCCCATACTATTTTAAGGATGTACTAATAATCTATGGTTGGTTGGTTGACAATGGTTGTCATACCACGCTGTAGATCTGAGGCTTGCGTCGCTTGGCTAGGTCGATGATGTTGATCCCATTGTAGTAGAGGTTCTCCATGCAGCCATGGAAGTTCTTCCTCAGGAAGGTACCAGGCTTACCTGGCAGTGGGATGCCCCCAAAGCTGAGCTTTGATGAGGAAAAAGGGTGAAACAATGAGATCACTATTAAACGTATACAGGATTAATTCAAATTGCCACAATTAGTAAGATAACTTGGTTGAACTATTTACTTGGTCTGAAGTGTCTGACTATTCTACAGTAAGGTGTTTGGATAGACACACCTCATAGTCCACCTCCAGGGAGTCTCCTTCCCCCTTGGTCCTGAAGTGCTGTGTGTGGGTGTCCACAGTGAGGTTGACCTGCTTGTTGAAGCGCTCGATGAGGACAGAGTGCCAGTGCTCGTCGTCCAGAAGACTGCTGAGAGTGACCGCAACACGCCCACTGCTGAACCGCAGCCTTGTGTCATCTGAAGACAGAGAACAGACAGAGAGCAAGATAATATGGTTACTTTGATATAAATCATAAAACAGTCCAGTATATTGAGGAAAGAAGAAGTCTCCTTGTGTCCTGTTACACATGACCTTTGACTCCTTGACCTCTGCGAGATGACCTTTACCAGGTTGAGGTAGAGGGCCAGCATGTCCCGGTGTGACTAACTCACCCAGGTTGAGGTAGAGGGCCAGCCTGCCCCGGTGTGACTAACTCACGCAGGTTGAGGTAGAGGGCCAGCCTGCCCCGGTGTGACTAACTCACCCAGGTTGAGGTAGAGGGCCAGCCTGCCCCGGTGTGACTAACTCACCCAGGTTGAGGTAGAGGGCCAGCCTGCCCCGGTGTGACTAGCTCACCCAGGTTGAGGTAGAGGGCCAGCCTGCCCCGGTGTGACTAACTCACCCAGGTTGAGGTAGAGGGCCAGCCTGCCCCGGTGTGACTAACTCACCCAGGTTGAGGTAGAGGGCCAGCCTGCCCCGGTGTGACTAACTCACCCAGGTAGAGGGCCAGCCTGCCCCGGTGTGACTAACTCACCCAGGTTTAGGTCGAGGGCCAGCCTTCCCCGGTGTGACTAACTCACCCAGGTTGAGGTAGAGGGCCAGCCTGCCCCGGTGTGACTAACTCACCCAGGTTGAGGTAGAGGGCCAACCTGCCCTGGTGTGACTAACTCACCCAGGTTTAGGTAGAGGGCCAGCCTGCCCCGGTGTGACTAACTCACCCAGGTTTAGGTAGAGGGCCAGCCTGGCCCGGTGCAGCTCCAGTGTGATGTAGTTGCCCCTCTGACCCTCTCCATGGAGCAGCACCCCCTCAGCCTGGCGGCTCTTGAAGCGCAATGAAATCACATCCTTCACCGTGCTCATGGACTTCTGGTTAAACCGGTAGAGCAGGGAACTTCTGCCATCAAAGTCTGCCACGTCTGATTCTGAAGGCAATCAACAGACAGTTAAACGGTTTGGCATTGGATTACTTGCTCCCTGTCACAAAGAGCCTATTATGAACAGACTGCTATAGCTCTCTGCACTTCATACCTATGAAGGAAATGCAAGTGTCTATATCAATGGTAGTATTTAAATGTACACTGAACAAAAATATAAAAGCAATATGTAAAGTGTTGGTCCCATGTTTCATGAGCTGAAATAAAAGATCTCCGAAATGTTCCATAAGCACAAAAATCTTATTTCTCTCAAATCTTGTGCACAGAATTGTTTACACCTGACAGGTGTGGCATATCAAGAAGCTGATTAAACAGCATGATCATTACACAGGTGCGCCTTGTGCGGGGGAACAGAAAAGGACACTCTAAAATGTGCAGTTTCGTCACACAACACAATGCCTCATAAGTCTCAAGTTTTGAGGGAGTGTGCAATGTGTCGTGTGGGGGAGCGGTTTGCTGGTGACAACGTTGTGAACAGAATGCCATGGTGGCGGTGGGGTTATGGTATTGGCAGGAATAAGCTACGGACAACAAAAACAATTGCTTTTTATCTATGGCAATTGGAATGCACAGCGATACCGTGATGAGATCCTGAGGCCTTTGTTGTACCATTCATCCACCGCCATCACCTCATGTTTCAGCATGATAATGCATGGCCCCATGTCGCAATTCCTGGAAGCTGAAAATGTCCCAGTTCTTCAGTGGCTTGCATACTCACCAGACATGTCACGCATTGAGCATTTTTGGGACGCTCTGGATTGGCGTGTATAACAGCGTGTTCCAGTTCCTGCCAATATACACCAACTTTGCACAGCCATTTAAGAGGAGTGGGACAACATTCCACAGGCCCCAATCAACAGCCTGATCAACTCTATGAGAAGTGTTCTGCTGCATGAGGCAAATAGTGGTTACAGCAGATACTGACTGGTTTTCTGATCCATGCCCCTACCCTTTGTTTTAAGGTACACTATACAGTATATACAAATTATTGAGACACGCCTTCAAATTAGTATATTTGGCTATTTCAGCCACACCCGTTGTTGTATAAAATCGAGCACACAGCCATGCAATCTCCATAGACAAATGTTGGCAGTAGAATGGTCTTACTGAAGAGCTCATTGACTTTCAACATGGCACTGTCATAGAATGCCACCTTTCCAACAAGCCAGTTTGTCAAATTTCTGCCCAGCTAGAGCTGCCCCGGTCAACTGTAAGTTATGTTATTGTGAATTGGAAACGTCTTGGAGCAACAACGGTTCAGCCGCAAAGTGGTAGGCCACACAAGCTCACAGATGGAATCGCAGAGTGCTGAAGCGTGTAGCGTGTAAAAATCATCTGTCCTCATTTGCAACACACTACCGAGTTCCAAACTGCCTCTGGGGGCAATGTCAGCATAATAACTGTTTGTCGGGAGCTTCATGAAGTGGGTTTCCATGGCCGAGCAGCCTCACACAAGCCTAAGATCACCATGAGCAATGCCAAGTGTCAGCTGGAGTTGTGTAAAGCTTGCCCCCATTGGACTCTGGAGCAGTGTGAATGTGTTCTCTGGAGTGATGAATCACACGTCACCATCTGGCAATCGAAAGGAGGAATCTGGATTTGGTGGATGCCATGAGAACGCTACCTGCCCGAATGTACAGTACCATCTGTAAAGTTTGGTAGAGGAGGAATAATGGTTTGGGGCTGTTTTTCATCCCTTAGTTCCAGTGAAGGGAAATCTTAAAGCTACAGCATTCGATGACATTCTTGACGATTCTATGCTTCCAACTTTGTGGCAACAGTTTGAGGAAGGCCCCTTTCCTGTTTCAGATGCCCCCGTGCACAAAGCGAGGTCCATACAGAAATGTTGTTGAGATCGATGTGGAAGAACTTGACTGGCCAGCACAGAGCCCTGACATTAAGTACATTGAACACCTTTGGGATGAATTGGAAAGCCGACTGCGAGCCAGCCGACCTCACTAAAGCTTGTGGCTGAATGGAAGCAAGTCCCCGCAGCAATGTCCCAACATCTAGTGGAAAGCCTTCCCAGAAGAGTGGAAGCTATTATAGCAGCAAAGGGTGGACCAACTCCATATTAATGCCCATGATTTTGCAATGAGATGTTCGACGAGCAGGTGTCCACATACTTTTGGTCATGTAGTGTACTTGGTTTTTACCTGCATTAAGTACTAATTTCAGTTCAACAAAGGCTTTCTGCAGGGCAATAAAGGCAGATTGAAACTCTGACAGAGCTTTATCAGCTGTGGGAGCAATAGCATACACCACAGTGTCATCTGTATACACTATAAAGTTACAATTTTGTACAAATAAATGAATATCGTATATTTAAATATTGAAAAGAACCGGACCAAGAATCGATCCCTGTGGGACACCTTTTGTTATGTCCATAAAACATGATTTAACACCATCAGTAAATACTCATTCACATACATGTTTGTTTGAACTCATCCAAGATTGATTTAGACTGTATTTGTCTTACAGGCCACAAACACTACAACAACAAAAGTATCTGTGACCAACAGATGCATATCTGTATTCCCAGTCATGTGAAATCCATAGATTAGGGCCAAATTAATGTTTAAATTGTCTGATTTCCTTATATGAATGGTAACTCTTGAAAAATCTTTGAAATTGTTGCATTGTTGCGTTTATATATTTTTTCAGTATATATTATGCTGGAAGCCATTTCCATGTGTAACTGGATAGGGAAATCTCTGACATAGACTTGTTATTTTTCTTAGATAATTGCAGTATCTAGCTCTTGTGCTCGCTCACCCCTTTCTGTCATACACAATTGATTCCTGTAAGTGCTCAAAAAGGCAAGTTATTAGTTTGCCATAGGGAGAATTGTCAGCCTTACCCATTGAATTTTTTCACTGAGAGACCTGGAGTACATTCATCTCTATTTACATATCCATTAATGTAATGACATGAACATTACAGAACAACAACAAAAAACCTCTCTTTTTCATCTATCTCCCTCACTCGCTCTTTTCTCTCTGTGTCATGAATTGATCAACCTATTTTATAGTTCAAAATGAAGATGTGTATTGCCCCTCCTTTTATTTACTGTACTTTGAGCTGCATTTATTAGCAGAGCATCCAACATGAATACAGGGATCATGCTGTGGAACCAGTCGGCATGATGAAAGTGCTCACTCAGGGATAATTATAACTGTCCAGTAATACACTACTGATATATATATATTAGTATGATGGTAATTCACTTGTTGATTAGAGTATTTTAATTTATTGTTGGAGCTAGTAACTTCAGCATTTTGCTGCACCTGTTGTAACACCTGCAAAATCTGTGTACACGGCCAATAAACGTTCATTTGATTAGATTAATTAATCAATTAATTAAATTAATCAATTTAGCATTACCCTGGATCTCAACTGGCATGCCTGCCTGGCTGTTACTGTCTGTCTCTATTGGTCGGCATTTTACTTTAAGAATTTGTGATAAAAGAGAGAATTGCATCAATATCAAAATCCTATCTACTATATTTCTGCAGTTGTCCTCAAACATCCTGCTTTCATTCAAGGTTATACACAGAAGTATGGTGTTCTGGATGTAATGGGTGGAGGGGCTACTTACTGTAGGCATTATGATATTAGCTGAACGTGTTTGGTCTGAATGTAAGGGCTGGTGGTCTGATCACTCACTGTAGGCACAGCCGTAGACCTCCACTCTGAGTCCCACCCAGCCACTGGGGTTCCAGTCCAGGGGGACGAAGCGCAGGAAGCGGCTTCTGATAGAGTGGGACAACTTGTGGTGGACGACACCGTCAGCGTTCACGTTCCCCACAAACCTCTGCAGACAGATGGAGAGAGGAGGAAGAGAGTAGGGAGGAGGAAGAGAAGAAGGAGAGAGGAGTAAGAGAGTAAGAGAGTAAAAGGAATTGTCACCAATAGCACTCACAAACTTCTACAGATGCACAATCGAGAGCATCCTGGCGGGCTGTATCACCGCCTGGTACGGCAACTGCTCCGCCCTCAACCGTAAGGCTCTCCAGAGGGTAGTGAGGTCTGCACAACGCATCACCGGGGGCAAACTACCTGCCCTCCAGGACACCTACACCACCGGATGTTACAGGAAGGCCATAAAGATCATCAAGGACATCAACCACCCGAACCACTGCCTGTTCACCCCGCTATCATCCAGAAGGCGAGGTCAGTACAGGTGCATCAAAGCTGGGACTGAGAGACTGAAAAACAGCTTCTATCTCAAGGCTATCAGACTGTTAAACAGCCACCATTGAGTGGCTGCTGCCAACACACTGTCATTGACACTGACCCAACTCCAGCCACTTTAATAATGGGAATTGATGGGAAATGATATAAATATATCACTAGCCACTTTAAACAATGCTACCTTATATAATGTTACTTACCCTACATTATTCATCTCATATGCATACGTATATACTGTACTCTACATCATCGACTGCATCCTTATGTAATACATGTATCACTAGCCACTTTAACTATGCCACTTTGTTTACTTTGTCTACATACTCATCTCATATGTATATACTGTACTCGATACCATCTACTGTATGCTGCTCTGTACTATCACTCACTCATATATCCTTATGTACATATTCTTTATCCCCTTACACTGTGTATAAGACAGTAGTTTTAGAATTGTTAGTTAGATTACTTGTTGGTTATCACTGCATTGTCGGAACTAGAAGCACAAGCATTTCGCTACACTCGCATTAACATCTGCTAACCATGTGTATGTGACAAATAACATTTGATTTGATTTGATTTGATTTGAGGAGAGGGAGAGGAGAACAGGCAGCAGGGAAACGCCAACATACATATATAAATACGTATTTAATATATACACTACGGTCAAAAGTTTAAGAACACCTACTCATTCAAGGGTTTTCATTTTCCTTAATTTTACTATTTTCTGCATTGTAGAATAATAGTGAATACGTCAAAACTATTAAATAACACATATGGAATCATGTTGTAACCAAAAAAGTGTTAAACAAATCAAAATATATATTATATGTGAGATTCTTCAAATAGCCACCCTTTGCCTTGATGACAGCTTTGCACACTCATGGCATTCTCTCCACCAGCTTCATGAGGTAGTCACCTGGAATGCATTTCAATTAAGACATGTGCCACCTTAAAAGTTCATTTGTGGAATTTCTTTCCTTCTTAACCCTTGCGTAGACTTAACATTCTGTATACTCCCCTTGTCCTAAGTGTCAAAAATGACCCACCTTCACTGAACCCCTATAATAAAGCAGCTTAATTGAATTTTTAAACCCAAATCTATTTTGCATGAAGAAACAACCTTTCATTCATCACAAACTTTGTCCCTCTTCACAGTGCTGAAAGACTGCATTTAAATCAGTGGAAACCACTCATTTTATTACAACACACCCGGCATCATTGTTTTCTTTACTAAAGTAGAGGTTTATTATTAGTATTGCTAAGTTACTGCATAGGTGTAAACATACATTTTTTAGCAAGAGATAGCACTTGTAAAGCCTAAGAAAGTAGCCGAAATGTGCAGAAAGTAGTTTCGAATGCATTTTATTGAAGAGAAACAATAACAGTCTTGAACTTTATTTGGCAACATAGTGATATATTCTTATATACTGTACAATGAGGAATTCAACTACAAAATACTAGTTTTCTACCATTTTGTTGAGCCAATGCTCACAACCACAAGGTGTAAAAACAACAACAATAAATAAGAATAAAATAATAGAGATACAAAACAAAAACGTGAAGAACATGAATCAATCAACTCTAATTAGCACATGTAGGACAATATGCAAGTGTGTGTGCATGGACTTTGCAGATATATTTCTCACATGTGCAGCACATATTTGTTTTCCAGTCCTTCTTTGGGGGGCATAATTGGCATCTCCTCCTCTTGCATGCCCCAGCTGCAGTCTCAGGTGGATCAGGACAAGATTCAGCCCCCTGAACAGCTTTCACAAGCACTGCAGAGGCTGATGTGCGGGGGAGGCACTTCCTTCTTTGAATGTGTGAGGTTACAAGTGCCTTTCCCAGCTGCTCCAGGAACACCCTCCTATTTTTCCACTTATCAGGCATGCAGGTAGGGTTGAACTTGTTCCATACTACAAAGTTATTGTATGAGGACACATCAATGATGTTATGGAAGATGACCAGGGGTCAGTCATCCTCCTGCAGATGTAAATTCCAATGACCTTGTCCAGGTTGTCCACGCCTCCTTTGTTGTGGTTGTAGTCCAGCATGATGGCGGGCTTCCTGTCGTCGCGATCACTGATCTCAGCCGTTTTGTGCAGTGTGCTCAGGAGGACCACATTCATGTTCCTCTTTGGGAGGTAAGAAACTAGAGTGATAGTGAAGGCAAACTTTGATGAGAAGGCCTCTCTCCCCCTTGTTGTGAGGAGTGCAGGGGGGAGCTCAGACTTGTTCTTTCTAACTGTGCCAATCATGGTGATCCTCCTCTTCAGGAGCTGCTGGCTGAGTTCAATCAGTAGCACACAATCTCAATTTCTCATTGTGTGTGTGTGTGGTTTTTGTGGTGTGTAAATGATTTGATAACTGCTGGGTCAAAAAGGACCCTAAGACAATCTTTGTACCCTAGTGGTGTACAGCTTTCATGGAAATATGAACTAAGGCGATGTTTCACTTTTTCTAATGTTGTGGGTCACCCTAGGAAAAAATATAATTTACAGGATTTTCTCTGCTGTTAAACATAGTGGCGGGTCATTTTTACCCCTAAAACAACAAGGGTAATGTGTTTGAGCCAATCAGTTATGTTGTGAAAAGGTAGGAGTGTGTCATGACGTTGGCCCGGGGGATAGGTTTATGAGTCATAAATACCTCTTCCCCCCTTTTTCCTCTCTCTCTCTACCCTACTGATGTTACATTTGCAAAACCCTTGATTAACATAGAGATTCCGGGAACATCAGAAGGTGGGGGAAAATGAACAATATTCTGGTAATCCGACCAATTGAACATATGATGGTACTTATGAATATGATGTCAGTTCGGTTGTCATCTGAGACATTCTCATCAATGATAAGATGACAAATTCTACAGTGGAAAGTCTACACATCAGAGTTATCGGATTCACATGGAATTGTTGTTCAATTTAAATGTTTGAATATTAAATTATTCTTGATGGGATGAAATGTGATCTTAGCTTCTAAAGTGTGAGATTTGAGTTTTCATAAGGCTCTGCTCAATCAGTGGCCCGCCCCTGTGAAGGGACATGGGCTATAAAACTTTTCAAACACACCCTCCTCTCCCTTCCTATATAAAGCCTTGACGACAATATAACCTCCTGTTCCGAGGATGTGGGGACGACGGTCCGATGTCAGAATGGTTCAGATAATAACTACAGAACGAAGCCAACATCAGCGTGAGCTTTGGTTGCGAATGGTATGAACTTTGAACTATTATTCACTACAGAAGTGATACCTCCTATCCGTTGAGTTAGCAACAGCCGCTGCAAAAGAGGGTTAGGAAGGAACAGAAAGAGTATCCCGTCTATCACACAACGACGTTACTACAACGTATCCAATTGACAACCAGAGACATTCTTCAAAGGATAAAGGACTCGGCTGGAGAACACGGCCTTCCATCTACCACCAACCTACCGAAGTGCAGCTCAGAGTAAATATTTATTGCATTTTCCTTTTCCAAATGGGCGGTAATTTAGAATGCATAAGATACTGTATTTACGATTGCACAGCTTCGCCCTTTGTTCCTCAGTCTTCCCGCTCTTTCACTCAAACCCAGCCCCGTTTCTTTTGTGTAACAAGCTGTCATATATGTTCCGCCCGTTAGGGACGTTTTCCTTTATGACGTAATTTGTAATCAAGTTATGATTTAATTATGTGTATGTCTAATTCTGTGTGATTAGTTAGGTATTTAGTAAATAAAAAATTAAACCCAATTTTTTATTGCTGATTTAACTTGTTAGCCAGGGTTCGTGAAGATAACCAAGAATTTACAACTTTCAGATGAGACTGAATTAAGATGACGATTAATATTGACTGCTATTGATGTAAAATATTACTAGTGTCACGTTCATCGTAGTGAGGAGACCAAAGCGCAGCGTGGTGTGAATACATTATTTTAATGTTAGACGAATGAACACGAAGAACACTAAACAAACAAACAAAATAATAAGACGAACGTGACCGCTATCAATACTGTGTGCAAACATGCAACATCACATAGACAATAACCCACGAACCACATTACAAAACAGGCTATCTACATATGGTTCCCAATCAGAGACAACGACAAACACCTGCCACTGATTGAGAACCATATCAGGCCAAAACACAAAGAAACAGACTAACTAGACATGCAACATAGAATGCCCACTCATATCACACCCTGACCAAACAAAACATAGAAACAAACAACACAAATAATGGTCAGAGTGTGACGACTAGGTCTTTAAGATTTTATTCGGAAGATAACAGCACTATAAATATTATTTTGTGGTGCCCAGACTCTCTAGTTAATTACATTTACATGATTAGCTCAATCAGGTGATATTAATTACGGCTAAATTATTGTATAGAATAGCATGTCATATCACTTAATCCGGCATACCCAAAGACACGACAGGTGGTATACAGAAGATAGCTCTATTTGGTAAAAGACCATATTATAGCAAGAACAGCTCAAATAAGTAAAGAGAAATGACAGTCCATCATTAGTTTAAGACATGAAGGTCAGTCAATATGGAAAATGTCAAGAACTTTGAAAGTTTCTTCAAATGCAGTCGCAAAAACCATCAAGCGCTATGATCAAACTGGCTCTCATGAGGACTGCCACAATAATGGAAGACCCAGAATTACCTCTGAATTACCTCTCAATTGCAGCCCAAATAAATGCTTCGCGGAGTTCAAGTAACAGACACATCTCAACATCAACTGTTCAGAGGACACTGTGTGAATCAGCCTTCATGATCGAATTGCTGTAAAGAACCCACTACCTAAGGACACCAATAAGAAGAATAGACGTGCTTGGGCCAAGAAACACGAGCAATGGACATTAGACCAGTGGAAATATGTCCTTTGGTCTGGAGTCCAAATGGATGATTTTTGGTTCCAACCGGCATGTCTTTGTGAGAATCAGTGTGGGTGAATGGATGGTCTCCGCATGTGTATTTCCCACCATAAAGCATGGAGGAGGTGTAATGGTGTGGGGGTGCTTTGCTGGTGACACTGTCTGTGATTTCTTTAGAATTTAGAATATCCCTCAATAATTGCCCTGCATTTAACATCATCCATCATTCCTTCAATTCTGGCTAGTTTCACAGTACCTGTCGATGAAAAACATCCCCACAGCATGATGTTGCCACCACCATGCTTCCCTGTGGGGATGGTGTTCCCAGGGTGATGAGAGGTGTTGGATTTGTGCCAGACATTTTCCTTGATGTCCAAAAAGCTCCATTTTAGTCTTCTCTGACCAGAGGACCTTCTTACATATGTTTGGGGAGTCTCCCAGATACCTTTAGGCAAACACCAAATGTGTTGTCTTATTTATTTCTTTTAGCAAAGTTTTTTTCTGGCCACTCTTCAGTAAAAACCAGCTCTGTGGAGTGTACGGCTTAAAGTGGTCCTATGGACAGGTACTCCAATCTCAGTTGTGGAGCTTTGCAGCTCCTTCAGGGTTATCTTTGGTCTCTTTGTTGCCTCTCTGATGAATGCCCTCTTTGCCTGGTCCTTGAGTTTTGGTGGGCAGCCCTCTCTTGGCAGGTTTGTTGTGGTCCCGTATTCTTTCAATTTTTTAAGAATGGATTTAAATGGTGCTCCGTGGAATGTTCAGAGTTTATGATATTTTTTATAACCCAACCCTGATCTGTACTTCTCCACAACTTTGTCCCTGACCTGTTTGGAGAGCTCCTTGGTCTTCATGGTGCCGCTTGCTTGGTGGTGTTCCTTGCTTGGTGGTGTTGCACACACTGGGCCCTTTCAGGACAGGTGTATATATACACTGAGATCATGTGACAGATCATGTGACACTTAGACTGCACACAGGTGGACTTTATTTAACTAATTATGTGACTTCTGAAGGTAATTGGTTGCACCAGGTCTTATTTATGAGATTCGTAGTAAAAGGCATGAATACATACACATGCACCACTTACCAGTTTAAATATATTTTTTTGAAACAAGTCATTTTTTTCATTTCACTTAAATTTGGACTATTTTGTGTATGTCCATTACATGACAACCAAATAAAAATATATTTAAATGACAGGTTGTAATGCAACAAAATAGGAAAAACGCCAAGGGAGATGAATACTTTTGCAAGGCACTGTAAATGGAAGAAGTTTGTAACCACCAAGATTCTTCCTAGAGCTGGCAGCCCGGCCAAAATGAGCAATCAGGTGAAAAGGGCCTTGGTCGGGAGGTGACCAAGAAACCAATGGTCACTCTGACAGAGCTCCAGAGTTCCTCTGTGGCCATGGGAGAACCTTGCAGAAGGACACCATTCCTCAGTAAAAGGCACATGACAGCCTGCTTGGACTTTGCCAAAGGCACCTAAAGGACTCAGACCATGAGAAACAAGATTCATTGGTCTGATGAAACCAAGATTGAACTCTTTGGCCTGAATGCCAAATATCACATCTGGAGGAAACCTGACACTGACCCTATGGTGAAGCATGGTGGTGGCAGCATCATGCTGTGGGGATGTTTTTCAGCAGCAGCAACTGGGAGGCTAGTCAAAATCCAGGGAAAGAGGAACGAAGCAAATTACAGAGAGATCCTTGATGATATCCTGCTCCCGAGTGCTCAGGACCTCAGACTGGGGCGAAGGTTTACCTTCCAACAGTACAATGACCCTGTGCACACAGCCAAGACAATGCAGGAGTTGCTTCGGGACACGTCTCTGAATGTCCTTGAGTGGCCCAGCCAGAGCCCGGACTTGAACTCGATCAAACATCTCTGGAGAGACCTGAAAGTAGCAGTGCAGCAACACTCCCCATCCAACCTGACAGAGCTTGAATGGATCTGAAGAAAAGAATGGGAGAAACTCCCCAAATACAGGTGTGCCATGTTTGTAGCATCGTACCCAAGAAGACTCAAGGCTGTAATCGCTGCCAAAGGTGCTTCGACAAAGTACTGAGTAAAGGGTCTGAATACTAATGTGATATTTCCATGTTTTATTTGTTCTCATGATCAATTAGCATTTTCCATTAAAAATCAGCCGTTTCCAACTACAATAGTTATTTACAACATTAACAATGTCTACACTGTATTTCTGATAATTTGATGTTATTTTAATGGACACATTTCTTTTGCTTTTCTTTAAAAAACAAGGACATCTTTAAGTGACTCCAAACTTTTGAACGGTAATGTAACTAACTAATAACTATACAGGAAAAACGAACATCTTGAGGGAACTGTGTTCTTTAAACAAAACCGGAGAGCAATTACAGCTCTGTTATCAAAGGAGTCGATGTTAACCACGTATGTCTGAACTGACCTTGTATCTTGTCTAGGAAAATGCCTTTCAGCAAAGAATTGAAAAGGGTTTTGTGTCTTCTAGGACAAATGTTTGGATCATAAATATAAATGGATGTAGTTCCCACGAAATGTGAAAGGTATGAAACATTACTATGTTACGACGAAGCAAAACTCTCTCCAAATGATGAAAAAGTTCACATGTGTTGCGTGGGTCGCGTTGCATGGATTATGTTGCGTGGGTTGGAATGGTGAGAATTTCCACCAGTGCATGACCACACTACTCAGGGGGGGACAGTACTGTGGCAAGTAGTGACTGTGAAGAAAGAAAAAAATGGTACCACATATCGTCTGCTCCCAGGGAGATAAAAATGACCTTTCTCTGAGAATGTGAGATGTCATTATTCTTCTTAATTTCCATCCCCCTATCCCTGTAACCTCCACTGCATCAACAATCTGTATTGGGAGGCTGAGGGTGATGAACGGAGTGAAAGAGAACGAGAAAAAAGTAAAAGAAACTGGGATGACAGATCACAAGCGACCGTCATAACGGATTCAAGGCAGGTGACGAACTAAATGGATAATGATGTGTATCACAGAGTAAAGGAAAGAGGGATTGTTGACACCGGGGCTCCAGACTTTGTGAATAGTCCAACAGGGTCATTAATTCACTTCTCCCTGCAGTTGAAAACACAAAAGCACATGGGGAGGTAGTATAAGAGGCACAAATTACACACACATGGAATGCATGCAGTAGAATGGAGGTGGAGTGTCACCTCTCTCAAGGAGAGTACAGAACAACTGGTCTCTTGGTAGACAAAGAGACAGTCCTGCAAGTCAACTATTTAGGCTGTTATTGTGATTTATGCACATGCTTTTCTGAGTCCATTTAAGTGGAGCCTGGTGACAGTATTTTAGAAGAGGTGCAAGCTAAGCACTTGCAAATGCATTGTAACTCATGTCTATGCAAGATAAGCATTTGGAAACTCGCTAGGGTTTACTCATCCATTCAGACCATGCAGGCTACTGCAATGCATATCCTCCACAATGTAAAGTAACTTATTTAGCAAATTAAATTAGAAAATGGTTTGCTTCACCAAAATATGGCATATATATTCATTACTGAGAAAAATATATTTCTCAATATCCATGAGATGATTACAGCAATTTACCACAATAACCTCCAAACACAGGCCTACTATTACTAGACAGAAAGATCAGCTAAACAAACCCTTATATCCTTCAGGCAGGCAGTAGAGTACAGTAGCTACTACAGTAGCTCAAACTATAATAGTTGAGGTTTTCTGCACAGAATATCGACCAGGATAAAGCCAGAGTTTAGAAGAAATAGTGAAATGGTATTTGATGACAAATAAATGTCTCCTCTTTATTGCAATTCCAGATAATTGCTTTCCAGGGAGGAACAGTGTGTAGACCTTTTGTTTTTCAGTATTTATATAATACCTGTGAGGAAGCAACAAACGGATAGACCCTGAAATAATTCCAATTTTTTTCAAGGGAATACAGCTGAAACTGAGCTCATCCAGTCAAAACAATTCAATCTCTTATTTCCCAAAGGTAGTTTGGGAAATATATTTTGACTGGACATTAAATTATTCCCTTGATTGCAATCAATAGTTGAGTTGTACTTCATAAGGTGTCAATATATCCATTTCCTATGTAGATGGACACAGCACTCCAAGATGACATGTTTATTTTCCAGGTTAGAGGTTCTGTCCAATTATTGTGCAGATGTAAACGAAAATATCTGGAACTCTTGAGAGGACAAAATACCTCCCATTGGACCAGAGCTTCATGTTAGTCACTGTCCACATAAACAGCTCCTAACCCCACAGTGACTTCATGATTTCTATCCTGTATCCACCCTGAACCGATGGCCTCCCTCCCCGTTCATTACGACTCTACTCTTCCTCTCTCATGACAAGGTCCCTAACGTCACCTACGTCAGCTGAGAGTACATACACTCCAATGTGAAACATCCCTATTGAAGGCTTGGATGCCAGGAAATCAACATTAATTGGGGATCAAGTACATGTACAGTATCAGTCAAATGTTTGGACACACCTACTCATTCGAAACACAAGATGTCCTTTTCTTTATTTTTACTATGTTCTACATTGTAGATATAATAGTGAAGACAATGAAATAACATATGGAATCATGTAGTAATCAAAAAAAAGTGTTAAAACAAAATATATTTTATATTCTTCAAAGTAGCCACCCTTTGCCTTGATGACAGCTTTGCACACTCTTGGCATTCTCTCAACCAGTTTCACCTGGAATGCTTTTCCAACAGTATTGAAGGAGTTACTACAAATGCTGAGAACTTGTTGGATGCTTTTCCTTGATTATGTGGTCCAACTCATCCTAAACCATCTCAATTGGGTTAAGGTTGGGTGATTGTGGAGGCTAGGTCATCTGATGCACCACTCCATCACTCTCCTTCTTGGTCAAATAACCCTTACACAAACAGTGTGTTGGGTCATTGTCCTGTTGAAAAACAAACGATACTCCCACTAAGCGCAAACCAAATGGGATGGCATATTGCTGCAGAATCCTGTGGTAGCCATGCTGGTTAAATATGCCTTGAACCTGAAATAAATCACAGACAGCATCACCAGCAAAGCACCCCCACACCATCACACCTCCTCCATGCTTCAGATACGGACATCATCCGTTCACCTACTCCTCGTCTCACGAAGACACGGCGGTTGGAACCAAAACTATAACATTTGGACTCATCAGACCAAAGGACAGATTTCCACCGGTCTAATGTCCATTGCTCGTGTTGCTTGGCCCAAGCAAGTATCTTCTTCTTATTGGTTATTTGCAGCAATTGGAACATGAAGGCCTGATTCACATAGTCTCCTCTGAACAGTTGATGTTGAGATGTGTATGTTACTTGAACTCTGAGAAACATTTATTTGGGCTCCAATCTGAGGTTCAGTTAACTTTAACAAACTGTATCCTCTGCAGCAGAGGTATCTCTGGGTCTTTCTTTCCTGTGGCATTCATCATGAGAGCCAGTTTCATCGTAGCGCTTAACGGTTTTTACGACTGCTCTTGAAGAAACTTTCAAAGTTCTTGACATTTTCCGAATTGACTGACCTTCATGTCTTAAAGTAATGACGGACTGTTGTTTCTCTTAGCTTATTTGACCTCTTGCCATAATATGGACTTGGTCTTTTACCAAATAGAGCCATCTTCTGTATACCACCCCTACCTTGTCAGAACACAACTGATTGGCTCAAACACATTGAGGAAAGAAATTCCACAAATTAACTTTCATCAAGACCTGTTAACACCTGTTAATTTAAATCCATTCCATGTGACTACCTCATGAAGTTGGTTGAGAGAATGCCAAGATTGTGCAAAGCTGTCATCAAGGAAAAGGGTAGCTACTTTAAAGAATCTCAAATATATTTGAATTTGCTTAAAACCTTTTCGGTTATGACATGATACCATATGTGTTATTTCATAGTGTTGATGTCTTCACTAGTATTCTACAATGTAGAAAATAGTAAAAATAAAGAAAAACCCTTGAATGAGTAGGTGTCCAAACTTTTGACTGGTACTGTATATATCACCCTGATAATCTTCCTAATGTCATGGGTTCTTGTATTATCGAATCAGCCTACATTTTAAAATCACACATTGCACAGAGTTACACCGATCAAATAACTACACAGTAGCTAATCAAGCATCTTGTAATTTACTCAACATTCTGTAGGGTCCACAGAAGACTTATCCTATTCTGTTCACCAAAGTATTTCGAGTATAGAGAAGATATGGCACAAGGACAATTTACTCTAATTACCCAATTCTTACAGAATCCCTCTGCCGAGGGCGCTGTTCGGTTCATTTCCAGTGTGTGTTGTTGTTTATAGCAGGCTGTGTGTCAGTGGGTCACAAACCAGTAAAATACATAAAGCCGGGTGGCTCTTTTTCACCAAATTTTGACTTAATATTCATAGCTAACAGGCATGTCAATCAATTATTAAAAATATACTGAGAACACAAAACATTAAGAACAGCTGCTCTTTCTATGACATACTGTACGCTGACCAGGTGAATCCAGGTGAAAGCTATGATCTCTTATTGATGTCACTTGTTAAATCCACTTCAATCGGTGTAGATTAAGAAGGATTTTCAAGCCGTGGGACAATTGAGACATGGATTGTGTATGTGTGCCATTCAGTGGGTGAATGGGCAAAACAAAATATTTAAGTGCCTTTGAACGAGATATGGTAGTAGGTGACGGGCGTACCGGTTTGTGTCAAGAATTGCAACGCTGCTGGGTTTTTCACGCTTAACAGTTACCCATGTGCATCAAGAATAGTCCACCACCTAAACGACATCCAACCAACTTGACACAACCGTGGGAAGCATTGGAGTCAACATTGGCCAGCATCACTGTGGAACACTTTCGGACATCTTGTAGAGTCCATGCCCGACAAATTGAGGCTGTTCTGAGGGCAAAAGGAAGGGGTGCAACTCAATATAAGGAAGGTGTTAATGTTTTGTACACTGAGTGTATATACGGCAACAAGTAAAGAAGGAGACAAAAACAACAGCACCTCAACAGCCTCTTCCCCAAGGATCATAGAGATGATATCTGAATAAGGTTTATATCCCCTCATTACTGTAGAGTAGCTGTAACAGTGTGTTTTCAACAGCACAACACACCAAGCACATTAGATTGTGTTCTACACACTGTTTCACTCCAGGGGTAGAACAATTGGCAAATTGATGGAACAATTGTACTTTCTTAACAAGCTCAGAGGGGTTTTCGTGAACATACATTAACATTGGAACTGCACACATAACTTTATGATGTTATGCACATTTGGAGCAGTTCGCATACATTTTCTCTGAAAACCAAAGACTGTACAGAGCTTACATTCTCAAATGAACTGATTGGAAACACAAAAACCAAAAGTGAACTAATTTCCAACACACCACAGGTACAAATAATATCATTAGACTTCATAGCACAAAATGATACAAGATTTCATCACCTAATAGCTAGCTGGTCACTCACTCACTCACTCACTCACTCACTCACTCACTCACTCACTCACTCACTCACTCACTCACTCACTCACTCACTCACTCACTCACTCACTCACTCACTCACTCACTCACTCACTCACTCACTCACTCACTCACTCACTCACAATCAGTCATTTCCTTTTCTCCCTGACTTTTTCTAATTGGATCAATAGCAGCTGGTTCATGAGTGCCATCCTGTTGTTCCTAACTTTAAGCACTCCGTGTTGTGCCATTGCAGTGCTGGCCTGGCTGTGTGACTCTAAAAGACAACGACAGCTGAGAGTTGCAAGAATAGATAATCATGTTGCCCTTGTGACCTGGTCTGGCACAGGGCAGAGATAAAAGGACTGAACCTCTGTCTCTGTCTTGTGGCTGTGGGTGTTGATGTGGTTGTGTGCGTGCATATGTGCGTATCTGCAGTGCATGCACGTTATTATGTGTGTGTCACAGAGAGAAAGGAGAGATTGAGAGTGTTGAGAAAGTGCCTATGTCAATGTGTGTAAATCTTTAGTGCAACAAAACTGCTATTATCATACGCAGCACATAATACCTTGTAAACTTACAGGTGCAGAGTTGCTGCAACCAGGCAGACGCAGGCAGCTGGTGTTCTCATTAGCCCTCTCAGCCGGCACCGCCATCAGCAGGCCATTACCTTCCAACTTCCCTTCCCAGAAGGATGTCAATTCTCTGTGTGGCGTACATTTACATTTACATTACATTTAAGTCATTTAGCAGACGCTCTTATCCAGAGCGACTTACAAATTGGTGCTTTCACCTTATGACATCCAGTGGAACAGCCACTTTACAATAGTGCATCTAGGTCTTTTAAGGGGGGGAGGGGGAGAAGGATTACTTTATCCTATCCTAGGTATTCCTTAAAGAGGTGGGGTTTCAGGTGTCTCCGGAAGGTGGTGATTGACTCCGCTGTCCTGGCGTCGTGAGGGAGTTTGTTCCACCATTGGGGGGCCAGAGCAGCGAACAGTTTTGACTGGGCTGAGCGGGAACTGTACTTCCTCAGTGGTAGGGAGGCGAGCAGGCCAGAGGTGGATGAACGCAGTGCCCTTGTTTGGGTGTAGGGCCTGATCAGAGCCTGGAGGTAGTGAGGTGCCGTTCCCCTCACAGCTCCGTAGGCAAGCACCATGGTCTTGTAGCGGATGCGAGCTTCAACTGGAAGCCAGTGGAGAGAGCGGAGGAGCGGGGTGACGTGAGAGAACTTGGGAAGGTTGAACACCAGACGGGCTGCGGCGTTCTGGATGAGTTGTAGGGGTTTAATGGCACAGGCAGGGAGCCCAGCCAACAGCGAGTTGCAGTAATCCAGACGGGAGATGACAAGTGCCTGGATTAGGACCTGCGCCGCTTCCTGTGTGAGGCAGGGTCGTACTCTGCGGATGTTGTAGAGCATGAACCTACAGGAACGGGCCACCGCCTTGATGTTATTTGAGAACGACAGGGTGTTGTCCAGGATCACGCCAAGGTTCTTAGCGCTCTGGGACGAGGACACAATGGAGTTGTCAACCGTGATGGCGAGATCATGGAACGGGCAGTCCTTCCCCGGGAGGAAGAGCAGCTCCGTCTTGCCGAGGTTCAGTGTCAAACTGTGGTCGCCCACCTCTGGTCCGCTTTATTAGGGTTGTCTCACTAATTAGCTGCCACTTCTGTTTCTGTAGGCAGGTTTCAAAACCAAATGACACCTTTTGTCTTCTTACATTAACAAAGAAGTGAATGGCATGACTATTCAGCAGATGTTGTCTCCTCTGTGTCTTGTTGATTGACACCAGGCAACTGGCATGTTCTTTGTTTTCAATTAACTAACTGAAAAATCATTAACTATTTGACTGATTTCAAAGCAGCACATTGCAATTACAACAAGAGTAGAGAGGTAGGGGTAGTTTTGATGGCTAAAAAGCTATAGCTTTCATAAAAGAAATGGAACAGTTATCATTATTTTGCTAGCACAGACTGGAATATGTTCCTTGATTCATCCAATGGTATTGAGGAGTATACCAGCTCAGTCACCAGCTTCATCAACAAGTGCATTGACGACGTCGTCCCCACAGTGACCGTACGTACATATCCCAACCAGAAGCCATTGATTACAGGCAACATCCTCACCGAGCTAAAGGCTAGAGCTGCCACTTTCAAGGACCTGGACACTTATCCGGACGCTTATAAGAAATCCCGCTATGGCCTCAGACAAACTATGAAACAGGCAAAGCGTCAATACAGGACTAATATTGAATCCTACTACACAGGCTCTGATGCTCGACAACTATGAAACAGCCTATAGGGAGGAGGTCAGAGAGCTGGCAGTGTGGTTCCAGGACAACAACCTCTCCTTCAATGTGAGCAAGAAAAAGGAGCTGATCGTGGACTACAGGAAAAGGAGGGCCAAACAGGCCCCCATTAACGTAGACGGGGCTGTAGTGGAGCTGGTTGAGAGTTTCAAGTTCCTTGGTGTCCAACATCACCAACAAACTATCATGGTCCAAACACACCAAGACAGTCGTGAAGAGGGCATGACAACACCTTTTCCCCCTCAGGAGACTGAAAAGATTTGGCATGGGTCCGCAGATCCTCAAAAAGTTCTACAGCTGCACCATCGAGAGCATCCTGATCGGTTGCATCACCGCCTCGTATGGCAACTGCTCGACAGCCGACCGACCGTAAGGGGCTACAGTGGGTGGTGCGTACGGTCCAGTACATTACTGGGGGCCAAGCTTCCTGCCATCCAAGACCTATATACTAGGCGGTGTTAGAGGAAGGCCCAAAAAAATGGTCAGAGACTCCAGTCACCCAAGTCATAGATTGTTCTCTCTGCTACCACACGGCAAGAGGTACCAGAGTGCCAAGGCAGATCCAAAAGGCTCCTTAACAGCTTCTACCCCCAAGCAATAAAAGACTGCTGAACAATTAATCAAATGGCCACCCGGACTATTTACATCCACATCACCCCCCTTTGTTTTTACACTGCTGCTACTTACTGTTAATTATCTGTGCAAAGTTACTTTACCACTACCTACATGTACAAATTACCTTGACTACTCTGTACTCCCGCACATTGACTAGGTACCGGTAACCCCTGTATATAGCCTTGTTATTGTTATTTTATTATGTTACTTTTTATTAAATTTTTTACTTTAGTCAATTTTGTAAATCTTTTCTTGACTCTATTTCTTGACCTGCAGTGTTGGTTAAGTGCTTGTAAAGTAAGCATTTCACGGTAAGGTCTACACCTGTTGTATTCTGCGCATTTATCATAATTTCTTATTTATTTAAATGTTTATTTAACTAGGCAAGTCAGTTAAGAACACATTCTTATTTACAATGACGGCCTACACCGGCCAAACCCGGACAACGCTGGGACAATTGTGCACTCCCAATCACGGCCCGGTTGTGATACAGCCTGGAATCAGACCTGTCTGTAGTAACGCCTCTAGCACTGATATGGAATGCCTTAGACCGCTGCGCCACTCAGGAGACCCAGCATGTGACGGAGCTCTCGTTCTAATTCTATTGGCTTCACATCCACTTACTATAACTCCCTCTACCGGCACTTACTGTAACTCCCTCGACAGCCACTTACTGTAACTCCCTCGACAGCCACTTACTGTAACTCCCTCGACAGCCACTTACTGTAACTCCCTCGACAGCCACTTACTGTAACTCCTCTACAGGCACTTACTGTAACTCCCTCGACAGCCACTTACTGTAACTCCTCGACAGCCACTTACTGTAACTCCCTCGACAGCCACTTACTGTAACTCCCTCTACAGCCACTTACTGTAACTCCCTCGACAGCCACTTACTGTAACTCCCTCGACAGCCACTTACTGTAACTCCCTCGACAGCCACTTACTGTAACTCCCTCTACAGCCACTTACTGTAACTCCCTCGACAGCCACTTACTGTAACTCCCTCGACAGCCACTTACTGTAACTCCCTCGACAGCCACTTACTGTAACTCCCTCGACAGCCACTTACTGTAACTCCCTCTACCGGCACTTACTGTAACTCCCTCGACAGCCACTTACTGTAACTCCCTCGACAGCCACTTACTGTAACTCCCTCGACAGCCACTTACTGTAACTCCCTCTACAGCCACTTACTGTAACTCCCTCTACAGCCACTTACTGTAACTCCCTCGACAGCCACTTACTGTAACTCCCTCGACAGCCACTTACTGTAACTCCCTCTACAGCCACTTACTGTAACTCCCTCGACAGCCACTTACTGTAACTCCCTCGACAGCCACTTACTGTAACTCCCTCGACAGCCACTTACTGTAACTCCCTCGACAGCCACTTACTGTAACTCCCTCGACAGTTACTTACTGTAACTCCCTCAACAGTTACTTACTGTAACTCCCTCTACAGATACTTACTGTAACTCCCTCTACAGCCACTTACTGTAACTCCCTCGATAGCCACTTACTGTAACTCCCTCGACAGCCACTTACTGTAACTCCCTCTACAGCCACTTACTGTAACTCCCTCTACAGCCACTTACTGTAACTTCCTCGACAGCCACTTACTGTAACTTCCTCGACAGCCACTTACTGTAACTCCCTCGATAGCCACTTATTGTAACTCCCTCTACAGCCACTTACTGTAACTCCCTCTACAGCCACTTACTGTAACTTCCTCTACAGCCACTTACTGTAACTTCCTCTACAGCCACGTACTGTAACTCCCTCTACAGCCACTTACTGTAACTCCCTCTACTGCCACTTACTGTAACTCCCGACAGCCACTTACTGTAACTCCCTCGACAGCACTTACTGTAACTCCCTCTACAGCCACTTACTGTAACTCTCTACAGCCACATACTGTAACTCTCTCTACAGCCACTTACTGTAACTCACTCTACATCCACTTACTGTAACTCCCGACAGCCACTTACTGTAACTCCCTCGACAGCACTTACTGTAACTCCCTCTACAGCCACTTACTGTAACTCTCTCTACAGACACTTACTGTAACTCCCTCGACAGCCACTTACTGTAACTCCCTCGACAGCCACTTACTGTAACTCCCTCGACAGCCACTTACTGTAACTCCCTCTACAGCCACTTACTGTAACGTACTGAAGAATCATTCCAATTAACACCACACACCCATTTTTCTGGTAACGCCAGGGTAGTGGGAGCATGGTGCTGGTAACGCCAGGGTAGTGGGAGCATGGTCCTCGTAACCAGGGTAGTGGGAGCATGGTGCTGGTAACGCCAGGGTAGTGGGAGCATGGTCCTCGTAACCAGGGTAGCGGGAGCATGGTGCTGGTAACACCAGGGTAGTGGGAGCATGGTGCTGGTAACGCCAGGGTAGTGGGAGCATGGTCTTCGTAACCAGGGTAGTGGGAGCATGGTGCTGGTAACCAGGGTAGTGGGTAAAAATGTATGCACGCATGATTAAGTCGTTTTGGAGAAAAGCATCTGGTAAATGGGAGCATGGTGCTGGTAACACCAGGGTAGTGGGAGCATGGTCCTCGTAACCAGGGTAGTGGGAGCATGGTCCTCGTAACCAGGGTAGTGGGAGCATGGTCCTCGTAACCAGGGTAGTGGGAGCATGGTGCTGGTAACCAGGGTAGTGGGAGCATGGTGCTGGTAACCAGGGTAGTGGGAGCATGGTGCTGGTAACCAGGGTAGTGGGAGCATGGTCCTCGTAACCAGGGTAGTGGGAGCATGGTCCTCGTAACCAGGGTAGTGGGAGCATGGTGCTGGTAACACCAGGGTAGTGGGAGCATGGTGCTGGTAACACCAGGGTAGTGGGAGCATGGTGCTGGTAACCAGGGTAGTGGGTAAAAACGTATGCACGCATGATTAAGTCGTTTTGGAGAAAAGCATCTGGTAAATGGCACATACAGTGCATTCGGAAAGTATTCAGACCCCTTGACTTTTTCCAAAAGTGTTTTAAATTCACTGCTTGTCTGAGGGACCTTACATACAATTAATTATATGTGTGGGGTACAGAGATGAGGTAGTCATTCAAAAACCATGTTAAACACACCATGCAAATGATTATGTGATCTGTTAAGCTCATTTTTATTCGTGAATGTATGTAGGCTTGCCATAACAAAGGGGTTGAATACTTATTGACTGAACACATTTCAACTATCCATTTTTTATTAATTTGTAAACATTTCGAAAAACATAATTCCACTTTGACATTATGGGGTATTGTGTGTAGTCCAGTGACACACAATCTCATATAAAATGTGGAAAAAGTCAAGGGGTGTGAATACTTTCAGAATGCACTGTATAGCATATAAACTCTTCAAATGCACTCTGTCTGAATACAGACAAATTATGGGAATATTCCAAGGCCCAACCTAACAGTATGTTAGAGTACAACATTGAAATCCCATTACTTAACACAAAAGACAGAGATGAAAAAACACAATGCACTTCACTACTGTATCCCAATTCAGTCACAATCAATCATTGAGAACAATTTCAAGGCATGTCAAGGATGGTTCATACACTACACCATTACTTCTACATTATCCCACATTTGAGTGTAAATAATGTATTTTTAAAGACATAGAAGATAATAAATAATTCAATAGATATTGCCATAGTGGACTGGACATGCCGTCTGCACTATTAACTTCAACTACTGTAAATTATACACCATGTGATCGAAACTCTTGAGAATTGCTAATGTGCAAACACATTTGTCCCCGAGACATCTTAAGAAAAATTCTGAATGGCAGAAAATGCAAGAATGTTGAGTTGTATTTGACATAAATGGAGTGAACACAACAGGTTTTAAATAATATATGTCCACTAAAACATCATGAACAGTTTATTTTTTGTTGTTAACTCAATTATGTACACGTGCTAACCAAACACTAGCGATACAATCATATTAGAGGGCGAATAGGATGAATGTGCAGTGAGTCAGTGAGTATAGTACAGCCACACTTCATCCCACACTACCGTCAAACTTAACAAAATGTCTCCTTCACAAGGATTTTAAGCAATGAGATAAAAAGCAAGTTACAGTCTGAATCCTCCTAATGGTTTTCCCCACCAAGCGTGGCATCTCTGATGAGAGCAGAACAAAGACAGAGAGGTTTAACCTTCTGCTCGCTCTCAAACACCCCAGAGGCTAAGGACAAAAAGGGGGTTTTCACACCTCTTTCTGAGAGTTCAAATCAGAACTTGATTATCTGCATTTTATTCATTTTGTCCTTTTGGTTTCACATTGCCAAATGTCAAGCGAACTAAAATGCCTAAACAAAACCATGTGGTCATGTGACTAATTTATTTTTTGGAGAAATATGAATCCATCTATGATTATCAAAAAGCATGACTTGTCCCAAACATCATATTACTTTTGCTTTGGTCTTCAAATCAAATCAAAGTTTATTTGTCACGTGCGCCGAATACAACAGTGAAATGCTTACTTACAGGCTCTAACCAATAGTGCAAAAAAGGTGTCAGGTGAACAATAGGTAAGTAAAGAAATAAAACAACAGTAAAAAGACAGGCTATATACAGTAGCGAGGCTATAAAAGTAGCGAGGCTATAAAAGTAGCGAGGCTACATATAGACACCAGTTAGTCAGGCTGATTGAGGTAGTATGTTCATGTAGATATGGTTAAAGTGACTATGCATATATGATAAACAGAGAGAAGCAACAGCGTAAAAAGAGGGTTTTGGGGGGGGGCACACAATACAAATAGTCTGGGTAGCCATTTGATATCCTGTTCAGGAGTTATGGCTTGGGGGTAAAAAGTGTTGAGAAGCCTTTTTGTCCTAGACTTGGCACTCCGGTACCGCTTGCCATGCGGTAGTAGAGAGAACAGTCTATGACTGGGGTGGCTGGGGTCTTTGACAATTTTTATGGCCTTCCTCTGACACCACCTGGTGTAGAGGTCCTGGATGGCAGGCAGCTTAGCTCCAGTGTTGTACTGGGCCGTACGCACTACCCTCTGTAGTGCCTTGCGGTCAGAGGCCGAGCAATTGCCGTACCAGGCAGTGATGCAACCAGTCAGGATGCTCTCGATGTTGCAGCTGTAGAACCTTTTGAGGATCTCAGGACCCATGCGAAACCTTTTTCGTTTCCTGAGGGGGTATAGGCTTCGTCGTCTTCAAGACTGTGTTGGTGTGTTTGGACCATTCTAGTTTGTTGTTGATGTGGTCACCGAGGAACTTCAAGCTCTCAACCTGCTCCACTACAGCCCCATCGAGGAGAATGGGGGCATGCGAAGTCCTCCTTTTCCTGTAGTCCACAATCATCTCCTTAATCTTGGCTACGTTGAGGGATAGGTTCTAATTCTGGCACCACACGGCCAGGTCTCTGACCTCCTCCCTATAGGCTGTCACGTTGTCTGTGATCAGGCCTACCAGTGTTGTGTCGTCTGCAAACTTAATGATGGTGTTGGAGTCGTGCCTGGCCATGCAGTCGTGAGGGAACAGGGAGTACAGGAGGGGACTGAGCACGCACCCCTGTGGAGCTCCAGTGTTGAGGATCAGCATGGCAGATGTGTTGCTACCTACCCTCACCACCTGAGGGCGGCCCATCAGGAAGTCCAGGATCCAGTTGCAGAGGGAGGTGTTTAGTCCCAGGATCCTTAGCTTAGTGATGAGCTTTGAGGGTACGAGGGTGTTGAACGCTGAGCTGTAATCAAAGAATAGCATTCTCACGTAAGTGTTCCTTTTGTCCAGGTGGGAAAGGGCAGTGTGGAGTGCAATAGAGATTGCATCATCTGTGGATCTGTTTGGGCGGTATGCAAGTTGGAGTCGGTCTAGGTTTTCTGGGATAATGGTGTCGATGTGAGCCATTACCAACCTTTCAAAGCACTTCATGGCTACGGACGTGAGTGCTACGCGTCTGTTGTCATTTAGGCAGGTTGCCTCAGTGTTCTTGGGCACAGGGACTATGGTGGTCTGCTTGAAAAGTGTTGGTATTACAGACTCAATCAGGGACATGTGGAAAATGTCAGTGAAGACACCTGCCAGATGGTCAGCACACATCCGGAGCACACGTCCTGGTAATCCGTCTGGCCACGCAGCCTTGTGTATGTTGACCTGTTTAAAGTCTTACTCACGTTGGCTATGGAGAGAGTGATCACACAGTCGTCCAGAACAGCTGATGCTCTCATCCATGCCTCAGTGTTGCTTGCGGGTTAGAGTCCCGCACCTTGAAAGTAGCAGCTCTACCCTTTAGCTCAGTGCGAATGTTGCCTGTAATCCATGGCTTCTGGTTGGGGTATGTACGTACAGTCACTGTGGAGACGACGACCTCGATGCACTTATTGATGAAGTCAATGACTGATGTGGTGGACTCCTCAATACCATTGGAAGAATCCCGGAACATGTTCCAGTCTGTGATAGCAAAACAGTCCTGTAGTTTAGCATCTGCTTCATCTGACCACTTTTTTATAGACAGAGTCACTGGTGCTTCCTGATTTAATTTTTGCTTGTAAGTAGGAATCAGGAGGATAGAATTGTGGTCGGATTTCCCAAATGGAGGGCGAGGGAGGGCTTTGTACGCGTCTCAGTGTGTGGAGTACAGGTGATCTCGAATTTTTTCCCTCTGGTTGCACATTTAACATTTTGATAGATTTGGTAGAACTGATTTAAGTTTCCCTGCATTAAAGTCTCCTGCCACTAGGAGCGCCGCCTCTGGGTGAGTGGTTTCCTGTTTGCTCATTTCCTTATACAGCTGACTGAGTGCATTCTTAATGCCAGCATCTGTCTGTGGTGGTAAATAAACAGCCACGAAAAGTATATCTGAAAACTCTCTAGGCAAGTCATGTGGCCTGCAATTTATCAATAGGTACTCTACTTCAGCCAAGCAAAATCTAGAGACTTCCTTCCAACAACATGCGGGAGGAAACAGGTCAATAGCCCCTCTAACTGCCATGTGAATAGCCTATATTCAGGAGCAGATGGGAGAATCTCAATTGCAGACTCCTTACATCCTCCTCTCCTTCTCAAAACCCATCCAACCAATGGGGAAAACACACCAGAGTTAAGAAAAAACACTCCAAAACAAAGCCCCCAAATTAATGTCTAATTTCCTTGCAGCTTTGACCTACTCTGAGTTACAGCTCAATATGCAGCTACTCTCTCATCCCAGTGTGCCAAGTGTAAAGAAAAGACCTACTCTGAGTTACAGCTCAATACGCAGCTACTCTCTCATCCCAGTGTGCCAAGTGAAAAGAAAAGACCTACTCTGAGTTACAGCTCAATACGCAGCTACTCTCTCATCCCAGTGTGCCAAGTGTAAAGAAAAGACCTACTCTGAGTTACAGCTCAATACGCAGCTACTCTCTCATCCCAGTGTGCCAAGTGTAAAGAAAAGACCTACTCTGAGTTACAGCTCAATACGCAGCTACTCTCTCATCCCAGTGTGCCAAGTGTAAAGAAAAGACCTACTCTGAGTTACAGCTCAATACGCAGCTACTCTCTCATCCCAGTGTGCCAAGTGAAAAGAAAAGACCTACTCTGAGTTACAGCTCAATACGCAGCTACTCTCTCATCCCAGTGTGCCAAGTGAAAAGAAAAGACCTACTCTGAGTTACAGCTCAATACGCAGCTACTCTCTCATCCCAGTGTGCCAAGTGTAAAGAAAAGACCTACTCTGAGTTACAGCTCAATACGCAGCTACTCTCTCATCCCAGTGTGCCAAGTGTAAAGAAAAGACCTACTCTGAGTTACAGCTCAATACGCAGCTACTCTCTCATCCCAGTGTGCCAAGTGTAAAGAAAAGACCTACTCTGAGTTACAGCTCAATACGCAGCTACTCTCTCATCCCAGTGTGCCAAGTGAAAAGAAAAGTCTGAACGTAGATGATTTAAAAAAAAAAAAAGTTTTATTTATTTATTTAACCTATATTTAACAACGCAATTCAGTTAAGAAAAAAAATCTTATTTACAATGACAGCCTACCCTGGCCAAACCATAACCGGGGCGACGCTGGGCCAATGTGCGCCGCCCTATGGGACTCCCAATCACGGCCGGTTGGGATACAGCCTGAAATTGAACCAGGGTCTGTAGTGTCTCCTCTAGCACTGAGATGCGGTGCCTTAGACCGCTGTGCCACTGATTCATTTAAAGTTAATGTGACCGACTGGGTTGAAACCCGGCTATGCTGTGCGCTTGTATTACCCATTGAGCTATAGCCAAGGCATTACCTCAGGAAATAGCACAGCAGTGAAAACAAGTGTACAGTGGATGGTGTTCAGTGATAGATAAGGTTGAATGGAGCTGAAGGATGGGACTAAAAACAAAAAAAAGGTAACTATTGTAAAATATACTCTCTTTGTAATATACATATAATATGTATAAGCTGGAAGTAGAAGTCTAAGAGTTGTTGTCCATTAGTTTACTCCAATTAGGGGAGGGATGGTAGGGTTAGGGGAAAATAATAAAATAAAATATATTTAAAAAATATATAAACTCAGCAAAAAAAAGAAACGTCCCTTATTCAGGACCCTGTCTTTCAACGATAATTCGTAAAAATCCAAATAACTTCACAGATCTTCACTGTAAAGGGTTTAAACACTGTTTGCCATGCTTGTTCAATGAACCATAAACAATTAATGAACATGCACCTGTGGAACGGTCGTTAAGACACTAACAGCTTACAGATGGTAGGCAATTAAAGTCACAGTTGTGAAAACTTAGGACACTAAAGAGGCCTTTTTACTGACTCTGAAAAATGCCAAAAGAAATATGCCCAGGGTCCCTGCTCATTTGCATGACCGTGCCTTAGGCACGCTGCAAGGAGGCATGAGGGCTGCAGATGTGGCCAGGGCAATGAATTGCAATGTCCGTACTGTGAGATGCCTAAGACAGAGCTACAGGGAGAAAGGAAGAACAGCTGATCGTGCTCGCAGTGGCAGACTACGTGTAACACCTGCACAGGATCGGTACATCCGAACATCACACCTGAGGAACAGGTACAGGATGGCAACAACATCTGCCCGAGTTACACCAGGAACGCACAATCCCTCCATCAGTGCTCAGACGGTCCACAATAGGCTGAGAGAAGCTGGACTGAGGGCTAGTAGGCCTGTTGTAAAGGCAGGTTCTCACCAGACATCACCGGCAACATCGTCGCCTATGGGCACAAACCCACCGTCGCTGGACCAGACAGGACTGGCAAAAAGTGCTCTTCACTGAATTGTCGCGGTTTTGTCTCACCAAGGGTGGTTGGATTCCCGTTTATTGTTGAAGGAATGAGTGTTACACCGAGGCCTATACTCTGGAGCGGGATCGATTTGGAGGTGGAGGGTCCATCATGGTCTGGGGCGGTGTGTCACAGCATCATTGGACTGAGCTTGTTGTCATTGCAGGCAATCTCAACACTGTGCTTTACAGGGAAGACATCCTCCTCCCTCATATGGTACCCTTCCTGCAGGCTCATCCTGACATGACCCTCCAGCATGACAATGCCACCAGCCATACTGCTCGTTCTGTGTGTGATTTCCTGCAAGACAGGAATGTCAGTGTTCTGCCATGGCCAGCGAAGAGCCCGGATCTCAATCCCATTGAGCACGTCTGGGACCTGTTGGATCGGAGGGTGATTGCTAGGGCCATTCCCCCCAGAAATGTCCGGGAACTTGCAGGTGCCTTGGTGGAAAAGTAGGGTAACATCTCACAGCAAGAACTGGCAAATCTGGTGCAGTCCATGAGGAGGAGATGCACTGCAGTACTTAATGCAGTAGGTGGCCACCCCAGATACTGACGGTTACTTTTGATTTTGACCCCACCTTTGTTCAGGGACACATTATTACATTTGTTAGTCACAGGGTAGCCTAGTGGTTAGAGCGTTGGACTAGTAACCGGAAGGTCGCAAGTTCAAACCCCCGAGCTGACAAGGTACAAATCTGTCGTTCTGCCCCTGAACAGGCAGTTAACCCACTGTTCCCAGGCTGTCATTGAAAATAAGAATTTGTTCTTAACTGACTTGCCTGGTTAAATAAAAGGTTAAAAAAATAAAAATATACAGTTGAAGTCAGAAGTTTACATACACCTTAGCCAAATACATTTAAACTGTTTTTCACAATTCCTGACATTTAAGCCTAGTACAAATTCCCTGTCTTAGGTCAGTTAGGATCACTACGTTATATTAATAATGTGAAATGTCAGAATAATAGAAGAGAGAATGATTTATTTCAGCTTTTATTTCTTTCATCACATTCCCAGTGGGTCAGAAGTTTACATACACTCAATTAGTATTTGGTAGCATTGCCTTTAAAATTGTTTCACTTTGGTCAAACGTTTCGGGTAGCTTTGCACAAGCTTCCCTCAATAAGTGTGTGAATTTTGGCCCATTCCTCCTGACAGAGTTGGTGTAACTGAGTCAGGTTTGTAGGCCACCTTGCTCACACACGTTTTTTCAGTTCTGCCCACAAATTTTCTATGGGATTGAGGTCAGGGCTTTGTGATGACCACTCCAATACCTTGACCTTATTGTCCTTAAGCCATTTTGCCACAACTTTGGAAGTATGCTTTGGGTCATTGTACATTTACTTGTGTCATGCACAAAGTAGATGTCCTAACCGACTTTCCAAAACTATGGTTTGATAACAAGAAATGTGTGGTGTGGTTGAAAAACGAGTTATAATGACTCCTGTAATATCTCTCTCTCTCGCTCTCTTTACAAAAAAATCTGGGAAATGATGGAGACAATTACATTGATTGAAGCCACAATCAATATGCCATATTAATGCTGATCGACCCCCTCGCAAGTAACAGTAAATCTACAGTATGATGCAACTCACCCCCACCCCGTCCTCCTGTCGGTACTGCTTCCAGGCTCGGCCTGTGTCACTGAACAGGAGCAGGTAGCCGCTGACCCAGTCTGAGCCTCCGTAGCGCCCCTGTGTGGCGATGGCCGTCACCTCTATCCTGTCTCTGAGGTCCAGCTGCAGCCAAGGATGTCTATCTGTCACCTGGGGAGACCAGCCTCCCGCTCCTCGGGAGACCGGAGAGATAAACATTCCTTTTAGAATTCAGTCAATGCACAGTTTGGATCGAATTGTTCTGTCTTGAGTCAAGATAACCTTTACCCTGTGGGCCTCGCCTACCTGCAATGTAATTGCTGCTAAATTATTATCATGTGTACGCTAGGATCCTCTGTATAGCGTGTTAAGTGATTGTTTTGCAATATGAACTAACCCCCTCCATCATGCTGTGTGAACTAACCCCCTCCATCATGCTGTATGAACTAACCCCCTCCATCACGCTGTATGAACTAACCCCCTCCATCATGCTGTGTGACCTAACCCCCTCCATCATGCTGTATGAACCAGCCCCCTCCATCATGCTGTATGAACTAACCCCCTCCATCACGCTGTATGAACTAACCCCTCCATCATGCTGTGTGAACTAACCCCCTCCATCATGCTGTGTGACCTAACCCCCTCCATCATGCTGCGTGAACTAACCCCTCCATCATGCTGTATGAACTAACCCCCTCCATCATGCTGTATGAACTAACCCCTCCATCATGCTGTATGAACTAACCCCTCCATCATGCTGTGTGAACTAACCCCTCCATCACGCTGTATGAACTAACCCCTCCATCATGCTGTGTGAACTAACCCCCTCCATCATGCTGTATGAACTAATCCCCTCCATCATGCTGTATGAACTAACCCCTCCATCATGCTGTATGAACTAACCCCCATTATCATGCTGCATGAACTAACCCCTACATCACGCTGTATGAACTAACCCCTCCATCACGCTGTATGAACTAACCCCCTCCATCATGCTGTATGAACTAACCCCCTCTATCATGCTGTATGAACTAACCCCTCCATCATGCTGTATGAACTAACCCCTCCATCATGCTGTATGAACTAACCCCCTCCATCATGCTGTGTGAACTAACCCCTCCATCATGCTGTATGAACTAACCCCCTCCATCATGCTCTATGAACTAACCCCCTCCATCATGCTGTATGAACTAACCCCCTCCATCATGCTGTGTGAACTAACCCCCTCCATCATGCTGTGTGAACTAACCCCCTCCATCACGCTGTGTGAACTAACCCCCTCCATGATGCTGTATGAACTAACCCCCTCCATCATGCTGCATGAACAAACCCCCTCCGTCATGCTGTGTGAACTAACCCCCTCCATCATGCTGTGTGAACTAACCCCCATTATCATGCTGCATGAACTAACCCCTCCATCACGCTGTATGAACTAACCCCTCCATCACGCTGTATGAACTAACCCCTCCATCACGCTGTGTGAACTAACCCCCTCCATCATGCTCTATGAACTAACCCCTCCATCATGCTCTATGAACTAACCCCCTCCATCATGCTGTGTGAACTAACCCCCATTATCATGCTGCATGAACTAACCCCTCCATCACGCTGTATGAACTAACCCCTCCATCACGCTGTATGAACTAACCCCTCCATCACGCTGTATGAACTAACCCCTCCATCACGCTGTATGAACTAACCCCCTCCATCATGCTGTGTGAACTAACCCCTCCATCATGCTGTATGAACTAACCCCCATTATCATGCTGTATGAACTAACCCCCTCCATCACGCTGTGTGAACTAACCCCCTCCATCACGCTGTGTGAACTAATCCCCTCCATCACGCTGTATGAACTAACCCCTCCATCATGCTGTATGAACTAACCCCCTCCATCACGCTGTGTGAACTAACCCCCTCCATCACGCTGTGTGAACTAATCCCCTCCATCATGCTGTATGAACTAACCCCCTCCATCATGCTGTATGAACTAACCCCTCCATCATGCTGTATGAACTAACCCCCTCCATCATGCTGTATGAACTAACCCCCTCCGTCATGCTGTATGAACTAACCCCCTCCATCATGCTGTATGAACTAACCCCCTCCCTCATGCCGTATGAACTAACCCCCTCTATCTGGAGAGATATGGATTGTGAAAACACAACATTTGGCTTAAATAACATTTCAGATGCATCAGTGCACTTCATACACTGGTGAATAAAAAAAACATAAGCTACTTCCAAACACTAATGTGAAAGTGTGATATGGCAGTGCTGTGTACAATTAGTAGAGTCAGACCCCACAAGCCACCCAGCTATCAAGCGGAAGAAACAGGTCAGCTCTGGCAGGAAGGTTCATTACTCAGCTGCTTTGGGCTGGGACACACCACCATGGGAGCAGATGAGTGCAGCATATCAAACCAAGTTCTGAGCCACTGAGGAAGCATCGTTTACGGAGCAGGATCATTCTGGTTGTTATAGACACACGTACTGTAGCCGAGGTCCAAATAACCTGGAGTCGGTCACACTCCAAGTCATTGAAAATCATTATCTAGTTACAGAAAGTAGAATTCTATGTAGATGAATTTACTGACCTGTGACCCTTGTTGTTAGGGGCTAAGAGCAACATGTTTTAAATGGTCTAAACGGTACTGACGTGCAAACAGGACCGCATCACGGATTTATCTGAAAAACTCTCTTTTTAAGATGCCCATGAGGTGGAGATAGTTTATCTCCATCTTAATTCAATAATAACATTATAATTAACTAATCCTGGTGGAAGATCTTTTGAATATGATCTCCTAGTATTACAGCCAACAAAACTACCCGGCGGCTCTGAAATCAGTAACACTTTTTAGTTGATTTACCTTTTTGTAACCTTTTAGTAAATGGTTTTAATTCGCCAAAATAAGCATATATATTTTTTTTTACATATTACATATTCATAGTTACATATATCATTACATATTCATAGTAACATTTGATGTTTAAAAATAGTGCCATCTGACTTTTAGCTCTAACTATGGAGCGATATGGGCTATCAGTTCCAACTGCATCTGAAAGAGGAGACTCTCGACCTGGTATAGATATATTGACTGAAAGGTTCATATATATATATATATATATATATATATATATATATATATATATATATTTGTTTTTAAATGTTGTAGTTATCTTTTCCATATTCTTGTTTTCAGGGTACATAGATCTATCTACCTCTGGTGCTTATTTCACAAAGTGCATTATTTATTCAATATTTTTAGGTATGTATACAAGAGAGAGCATTTGTATTCCTCAATATTAACACAGAAGTATTTGTTTTATCGGTCAGTAGTTACTGAACAAAGTCCTAATATTTTTGAAGGATAGCGCATTCAGGGTTAAGACTGTTTCATGAAATAAAAAAAATATAACTTTCCATTGTAACTCACCATCTCTTCTGTTGATCTTGGAGAAGTGTGGAGCATAACTGACAGAGGACTGAGAGGAGCTCACAAAAGAGCCCCGGGGCAGCATGGATACCAACGGGCCATTGCAGATATCTGTAAGAGTAAAATAGAGAGTACATTAGTTCATAATTGGGTATAATATATAGACTTTTAGGACCAGCATCATCTGATAGAGCAGGGGTGTCAAACGTAAAAAATCATATAGTCGGGCAAAAAAGTATTTAGTCAGCCACCAATTGTGCAAGTTCTCCCACTTAAAAAGATGAGAGAGGCCTGTAATTTTCAACATAGGTACACTGCAACTATGACAGACAAAATTAGGAAAACAAATCCAGAAAATCACATTGTAGGATTATTAATTAATTTATTTGCAAATTATGGTGGAAAATAAGTACATACATACATACATACATACATACACACACACACACACACACACACACACACACACACACACACACACACACACACTGTGTGTATGTATATCCAGTGCCTTGCAAAAGTATTCACCCCCTTGGCGTTTTTCCAATTTTGTTGCATTACGGAAAAGTGGTGTATGCACATGTATTCACCCCCTTTGCTATAAAGCCCCTAAATAAGATCTGGTGCAACCAATTACCTTCAGAAGTCACATAATTAGTTAAATAAAGTCCACCTGTGTGCAATCTAAGTGTCACATGATCTGTCACATGATCTCAGTATATATACACCTGTTCTGAAAGGCCCCAGAGTCTGCAACACCACCAAGCAAGGGCCACCACCAATCAAGCGGCACCATGAAGACCAAGGAGCTCTCCAAACAGGTCAGGGACGAAGTTGCGGAGAAGTACAGATCAGGGTTGGGTTATAAAAATATATCAGAAACTTTGAATATCCCACGGAGCCCCATTAAATATGGTGAATATGCCACCCCAACAAACCTGCTAAGATAGGACCGCCCACCAAAACTCACAGACCAGGCAAGGTTGGCATTAATCAGAGAGGCAACAAAGAGACCAAAGAACCCAGAAGGAGCTGAAAAGCTCCAACGCTGACATTGGATTATCTGTCCATAGCACCACTTTAAGCCGTGCACTCCAAAGAGCTGGGCTTTAAGGAAGAGGGGCCAAGTACAAAATCATTGCTAAAAGAAAAAAATGAGCAAACACGTTTGGTGTTTGTGGGAGACTCCTCAAACATATGGAAGAAGGCACTCTGGTCAGATGAGACTAAAATGTATATTTTTGGCCATCAAGGAAAACGCTATGTCTGGCGCAAACCCAATACCCTGAGAACACAATCCATCCATGTTTTTCATCTGCAGGCACGGGGAAACTGGTCAGAATTGAAAGAATGATGGATGGCGCTAAATACAGGGAAATTCTTGAGGGAAACCTGTTTCAGTCTTTCAGAGATTTGAGACTGGGACAGAGGTTCACCTTCCAGCAGGACAATGACCCTAAGCATACTGCTAAAGCAACACTCGAGTGATATAAGGGGAAACCTTTAAACGTCTTGGAATGGCCTAGTCAAAATCCAGACACCAATCCAGTTGAGAATCTGTGGTATGACTTAAAGATTGATGTACACCAGCGGAACCCATCCAACTTGAAGGAGCTGGAGCAGGTTTGCTTTGAAGAATGGGCAAGTTTATAGAGACATACATCAAGAAACTTGCAGCTGTAATTGCCGCAAAACGTGCCTCTACAAAGTATTGACTTTGGGGGGATGAATAGTTATGCATGCTCAAGTTTTACATTTTTTTGTCTTCTTTCACAATGAAAAATATTTTGCATCTTCAAAGTGGTAGACATGTTGTGTAAATCAAATGATACAAACCCCCCAGAAATCAATTTTAATTCCAGGTTGTAAGGCAACAAAATAGTAAAAATGCCAAGGGGGTGAATACTTTCGCAAGCCACTGTATATATTTTATCATTGTTTTTTAAGGTAAAAATGCAAACAATCTAAAATGACTAAAACCAAATCGAAACTGTATATTAATAATAATGGACCTACAGTACCAGTTAAAAGTTTGGACACACATTCTACATTGTAGAATAATAGTGAATTGAAATGCATTTCCCGGTGACTACCTCATGAAGCTGGTTGAGAGAATGCCAAGAGTGTGCAAATCTGTCATCAAGGCAAAGGGTGGCTACTTTGAAGGATCTCAAATATAAAATATATTTTGATTTGTTTAACACTTTTATGGTTACAACATGATTTCATATGTGTTATTTGATAGTTTTGATGTCTTCACTATTATTCCACAATGTAGAAAACAGTCAAAATAAAGAAACATCATTGAATAAGTAGGTGTGTCCTAACTCTTGACTGTTGCTGTAAATGTACACACTCTTAAAATAATTGACTCTGTCCAGCTAACTAAAAATCACCGAAATGACAGTCAGAGAGCATCAAAATTAAAAACAAATATGGATAGAGGAATATTTTTAGTAAATGTTGATGGCTAGAAAATATTAACAATTATTACAGACCTTAATTAAGACTGAATACAGCCCATGGGGCAAAATGAGGTTGACACCCTTGTACTAGAATATTATTTGGCTGCAAAACTGCACCGCTCTGCTGATCTACTACCATGCTTGTTAGACAGAGCATGAAAAAAGAAGAAGTAAGAAATAAGAAAAATGCTACTTTGAGAATAGTAACTGAAGTGGAATTATCATCTTGACTTCTGTTCAGCATTTTGTGGAAAATAATGTTTGACTGCAAGTACAGCACACTATGGGGTCTAAAGCCATGTATTGCTAAAATAGGGAGGTTGCCTCACTTATCCACTCCATAAATCTCTCCCCAGCAGTCCATTAACTCAAGCAGTGACCCTTCAAAAGAGGACAGTAGAATTCACAACACAATCGGCAGCCCTGTGTGTGTATGTGTATGTGGCTGTATGTCAATCGTGTTCCCCTAATCCATCAGTGTGAGATTAGAGTACTTCCAACAGGCAGAAGGAGATTAAGAGGCCAGTGATCTGAACGTGTCAGCCTCATCTTCCACTGATACAGCCCTGCCCGCCAGGCCCCAAAAAGAGCAGTGAGCGAGGCTGAGCTTGCCCTGCCCGCCAGGCCCCAATCATCCTCCTCTTCAAATGGGGAAACACTCTAGACCCAAACTGTTACAAACCTACATCCATCCTGCCCTGCCTTTCTAAAGTCTTCGAAGGCCAAGTAAACAAACAGATCACTGACCATTTCGAATCCCACCGTACCTTCTCCGCTATGCAATCTGGTTTCCCAGCTGGTCACGGGCTCACCTCAGCCACGCTCAAGGTCCTAAACGATATCATAACCACCATCGATAAAAGACAGTACTGTACAGCCATCTTCATCGACCTGGCCAAGGCTTTTGACTCTGTCAATCACTGTATTCGTATTGGCAGACTCAACAGCCTTGGTTTCTCTAATGACTGCTTCGTCTGGTTCAATAACTACTTCTCAGATCTCAGAGTTTAGTGTGTCAAATCGGAAGGCCTGTTGTCCGGAACTCTGGCAGTCTCTATGGGGGTGCCACGGGGTTCAACTCTCGGGCCGTCTCTTTTCTCTGTATATACAGTGGGGCAAAAAAGTATTTAGTCAGCCACCAATTGTGCAAGTTCTCCCACTTAAAAAGATCAGAGAGGCCTGTAATTTTCATCATAGGTACACTTCAAATATGACAGACAAAATGAGAGAAAAAATCCAGAAAATCACATTGTGGGATTTTTAATGAATTTATTTGCAAAATATGGTGGAAAATAAGTATTTGGTCACCTACAAACAAACAAGATTTCTGGCTCACACAGACCTGTAACTTTTTCTTTAAGAGGGTCCTCTGTCCTCCACTCGTTACCTGTATTAATGGCACCTGTTTGAACTTGTTATCGGTATAAAAGACACCTGTCCACAACCTCAAACAGTCACACTCCAAACTCCACTATGGACAAGCCCAAAGAGCTGTCAAAGGACACCAGAAACAAAATTGTAGACCTGCACCAGGCTGGGAAGACTGAATCTGCAATAGGTAAGCAGCTTGGTTTGAAGAAATCAACTGTGGGAGCAATTATTAGGAAATGGAAGACATACAAGACCACTGATAATCTCCCTCAATCTGGGGCTCCACGCAAGATCTCACCCCGTGGGGTCAAAATGATCACAAGAACGGTGAGCAAAAATCCCAGAACCACACGGGGGGACCTAGTGAATGACCTGCAGAGAGCTGGGACCAAAGTAACAAAGCCTACCAAGACACTACGCCGCCAGGGACTCAAATCCTGCAGTGCCAGACGTGTCCCCCTGCTTAAGCCAGCACATGTCCAGGCCCGTCTGAAGTTTGCTAGAGAGCATTTGGATGATCCAGAAGAAGATTGGGAGAATGTCATATGGTCAGATGAAACCAAAATATAACTTTTTGGTAAAAACTCAACTCGTCGTGTTTGGAGGACAAAGAATGTTGAGTTGCATCCAAAGAACACCATACCTACTGTGAAGCATGGGGGTGGAAACATCATGCTTTGGGGCTGTTTTTCTGCAAAGGGACCAGGACGACTGATACGTGTAAAGGAAAGAATGAATGGGGCCATGTATCGTGAGATTTTGAGTGAAAACCTCCTTCCATCAGCAAGGGCATTGAAGATGAAACGTGGCTGGGTCTTTCAGCATGACAATGATCCCAAACACACCGCCCGGGCAACAAAGAAGTGGCTTCGTAAGAAGCATTTCAAGGTCCTGGAGTGGCCTAGCCAGTCTCCAGATCTCAACCCCATAGAAAATCTTTGGAGGGAGTTGAAAGTCTGTGTTGCCCAGCAACAGCCCCAAAACATCACTGCTCTAGAGGAGATCTGCATGGAGGAATGGGCCAAAATACCAGCAACAGTGTGTGAAAACCTCGTGAAAACTTACAGAAAACGTTTGACCTCTCTCATTGCCAACAAAGGGTATATAACAAAGTATTGAGAAAACATTTGTTATTGACCAAATACTTATTTTCCACCATAATTTGCAAATAAAATCATTAAAAATCCTACAATGTGATTTTCTGGATTTTTTTCTCTCATTTTGTCTGTCATAGTTGAAGTGTACCTATGATGAAAATTACAGGCCTCTCTCATCTTTTTAAGTGGGAGAACTTGCACAATTGGTGGCTGACTAAATACTTTTTTGCCCCACTGTACCAATGATGTCGCTCTTGCTGTGGTTCATTCTTTGATCCACCTCTACACAGATGACACCATTCTGTATACATCTGGCCCTTCTTTGGACACTGTGTTAACAAACATCCAAATGAGCTTCAACGCCATACAACGCTCTTTCAGTGGCCTCCAACTGCTCTTAAATGCTAGTAAAACGAAATGCATGTTTTTCAACCGATTGCTGCCCGCACCCACCCGCCCGACTAGCATCACTACTCTGGATGGATCTGACTTAGAATATGTGGACAAATATTAATACCTAGGTGTCCTAAGTTAAATCCAGAATTGGCCTCCTATTTCGTAACAAAGCCTCTTTCACTCATGCTGCCAAACATACCCTCGTTAAAACGGACTATCCTACCGATCCTTGACTTTGGTCATGTCATTTAGAAAATAGCCTCCAACACTCTACTCAGCAAATTGGATGCAGTCTATCACAGTGCCATCCGTTTTTTCACCAAAGCCCTATATCCTACCCAGCATTGCGACCTGTATTCTCTCGTCTGGTCCTCGCTACATATTTGTTGCCAAACCCACTGGCTCCAGGTCATCTATAAGTCTTTGCTAGGTACAGCTCCGCCTTATCTCAGCTCACTGGTCACCATAGCAATACCCACCCATAGCACGTGCTCCAGCAGGTATATTTCACTGGCCATCCCCAAAGCCAATACCTCCTTTGGCCGCCTTTCCTTCCAGTTCTCTGCTGCCAATGACTGGAACGAATTGCAAAAATCAGTTAGTTAGAGACTTATATCTCCCTCACTAACTTTAAGCATCAACTGTTAGAGCAGTTTACCGATCGCTGCGGCTGTACACAGCCCATCTGTAAATAGCCCATCCATCCAACCAACTACCTACCTCATCCCCATATTAGTTTTTTTTATTTTTCTGCTCTTTTGTACACCAGTATTTCTACTTGCATATCCTCATCTGCACATATATAACTCCAGTGTAAATTGCTAAATTGTAATTACTTCGCCATTATTGGCATATTTATTGCCTTACCTCTTTACTTCATTTGCACACACAGTATATAGACTTTTTCTATTGTGTTATTGACTGTATGCTTTTTTATCCCATGTGTAACTCTGTGTTGATGTTTTTGTCGCACTGCTTTGCTTTATCTTGACCAGGTCGCAGTTGTAAATGAGAACTTGTTCTCAACTGACCTACCTGGTTAAATAAAGGTGAAATCATTTTTTTTTTAAAGAGCAGTGAGCAGGGTGGAACTAGCCCTCACTGCCAGGCCCCAATAAGAGCAGTGAGCAGGGTGGAACTAGCCCTCACTGCCAGGCCCCAATAAGAGCAGTGAGCAGGGTGGAACTAGCCCTGCCTGCCAGGCCCCAATAAGAGCAGTGAGCAGGGTGGAACTAGCCCTCCCTGCCAGGCCCCAATAAGAGCAGTGAGCAGGGTGGAACTAGCCCTCACTGCCAGGCCCCAATAAGAGCAGTGAGCAGGGTGGAACTAGCCCTCACTGCCAGGCCCCAATAAGAGCAGTGAGCAGGGTGGAGCTAGCCCTCCCTGCCAGGCCCCAATAAGAGCAGTGAGCAGGGTGGAACTAGCCCTCCCTGCCAGGCCCCTATAAGAGCAGTGAGCAGGGTGGAACTAGCCCTCCCTGCCAGGCCCCAATAAGAGCAGTGAGCAGGGTGGAGCTAGCCCTGCCTGCCAGGCCTCGATAAGAGCAGTGAGCAGGGTGGAGCTAGCCCTCCCTGCCAGGCCCCAATAAGAGCAGTGAGCAGGGTGGAGCTAGCCCTCCCTGCCAGTTCTCGATAAGAGCAGTGAGCAGGGTGGAGCTAGCCCTGCCTGCCAGGCCCCAATAAGAGCAGTGAGCAGGGTGGAGCTAGCCCTGCCTGCCAGGCCCCAATAAGAGCAGTGAGCAGGGTGGAGCTAGCCCTGCCTGCCAGGCCCCAATAAGAGCAGTGAGCAGGGTGGAGCTAGCCCTCCCTGCCAGGCCCCAATAAGAGCAGTGAGCAGGGTGGAGCTAGCCCTGCCTGCCAGGCCCCAATAAGAGCAGTGAGCAGGGTAGAGGTCCTTCACTGCACCACAACTCTTCTTTGTTTTCCCACAGAGCAGTGATTGCTCCTGGATCATGCTTGTGTGGCTGCTGAAGAGGATCCCAGGCCATAATAAGAACTGGCAACATCTTGATTACAATAATCACTGTAGTCTGTCCATCATTTTATTATCCATCACCCATCAGTGGTGGAAAAAGTACTAAATTGTCATACTTGAGTAAAAGTAAAAATACATTAATAGAAAATGACTCAAGTAAAAGCAAGTCACCCAGTAAAATACTACTTGAGTAAAAGTCTAAAAGTATTTGGTTTAAAAAAATACTTAAAGTATCACAAGTACATGGAATTGCTAAAATGTACTGAAGTATCAAAAGTAAAATTATACATAATTTCAAATATCTTATATTAAGCAAACCAATTGGCAAAATTTTCTTTAAATTGACGGATAGCCAGGGGCACACTCCAACACTCAGACATAATTTACAAATGAAGCATTTGTGTTTAGTGAGTCTGCCAGATCAGAGGCAGTAGGGATGACCAGGGATGTTCTCTGTTTAGGGAGTCCTCCAGATCAGAGGCAGTAGGGATGACCAGGGATGTTCTCTGTTTAGTGAGTCTGCCAGATCAGAGGCAGTAGGGATGACCAGGGATGTTCTCTGTTTAGTGAGTCCTCCAGATCAGAGGCAGTAGGGATGACCAGGGATGTTCTCTGTTTAGTGAGTCTGCCAGATCAGAGGCAGTAGGGATGACCAGGGATGTTCTCTGTTTAGTGAGTCTGCCAGATCAGAGGCAGTAGGGATGACCAGGGATGTTCTCTGTTTAGTGAGTCTGCCAGATCAGAGGCAGTAGGGATGACCAGGGATGTTCTCTGTTAGGGAGTCCTCCAGATCAGAGGCAGTAGGGATGACCAGGGATGTTCTCTGTTTAGTGAGTCTGCCAGATCAGAGGCAGTAGGGATGACCAGGGATGTTCTCTTGATAAGTGAGTGAATTGGACAATTTTCCTGTCATAAAGTAATGAGCACTTTTGGGTGTCAGGAAACATGTATGGAGTAAAAAGTACATTATTCTATTTAGGGAATGTAAGTGAAGTAAAAGTAAAATAGTAAAGTAAAATACAGATACCCCCCCAAAATAGTTAAGTAGTACTTTAAAGTATTTTTTACTTAAGTACTTTACACAACTGATACCCATTACATGATTTTGTTTTGGATGACGTCCATACTGGAGCTATCCTCCTAGAAACATTTCCACTGAATAATGACCATTCATTTGGTAGAAAACAACGTCATGTTGAAAATGACATCGGAAGGCTGTTTGATAATGTGGAAGTGTCTTTGAGGACAGCCCACTGCATTTCATCTGACCTAAATTTGCTGCACTTAGATCACTTGCGAGCAAATGTCCCTGAACGTTGATTTACAGATCGACTGAAATGGATCGAGCTGTTTTTTAAAGACCCAGATATAAACATGCAGTGCTATAGCCACAGATGCTCAACATCAGAGACAATTCCCAACGTGACTTCACAACCATACATTAAAGTTGTAATCTCAATGTTATTAAACATTTTGTGACAAATCTATTTAAATGTTATCAATTTCGAGTTTCATCCTTACTTTAATCCATGCTCACTACTCACTCTAAGCATGACTCTCTCTCTCTCTCTCTGTATTGCTATCTCTATCTATCTATTGCATCTATATCTATCTCTCTTTATTTATAGCTCTATATATCTCTCTATTTATATTTCTCTATATATTTATATATATATCTATTTATATATCTCTCTATCTATCTATTTATTTATATCTCTATATCAATGTACAGTATATATCTATCTCTATCTATTTATATCTATCTATTTATATAGATATCTATTTATATAGATATCTATATCTATCTCTTATCTCTCTATCTATTAATATCTCCATCTATTTATATAGATATCTATATCTATCTCTTATCTCTCTATCTATTAATATCTCCATCTATTTATATATAAATCTCTATCTATTTGTGTCTCTATCGATATATATCTATTTATATCTCTCTATCCATCCATGTCTTTTTATATAATCTCACACAATCCATCAGGCTCTGGGAATCATGGGGCCCCTTCCACACAAAGCCACCACCTTTGATCCTGATGTCCTTCTCACAAACCAGGGGCTTGGCAACATCCTCATAAATGTCAGGTTAGTCTTTCACCTCCTGCTCCATTACACCAAAATATAAAACACATGCAGTATGAGACCTTGGTACAGTGGAAAGGGTAAAGCAATACAACTGTTATGCCACAGCAGCAAACGTAAAGCAATCTGTAAGGACATAACTCATACAGGTACCTGAATACAAAGACAATATCGGTAGTTCACTTATAATAATACTTGTTTTATGAACAGTGTTTTTGTTTATAGGCTCCATCTAGTTTTTGCCACTGAGATAAAACGCTGGGCTGTCAATCAGGAATAATTATTGTCAAAGGATGGTTTGCCTGTAGAGCTGCACTGCTCTGCTCAGTGCCTCCTTGCCCTTGGATAATTTAAAATCTCTCCAAGCTATGAATGTGATCGTGCCACGGCAAACTCGCTATGCAAAGTGGATGAGGTTTAGATCTTAAACCACACACACTCATAAGCGTGTTTGTGCACACACACACAATTTGAGAGAAAGGACATAAACACACAAAGAAAGCCAAACCAACAGGCCCAGCTCAGATCCTGTTAGGGCATACTGTAGCAGCACTGTGTGATGTGAGAACCCACAACAGTCAGAGACATCTTGATACCTCCAGGCTAGTAGAATATAGCTGGGGTTATCAGTGATTGTGTTTGGGATAAAAAGAAAAGAAGCAGCACTTCCCTCCACCCCCCTATGTTCCCCAAGGTGTGCCATCATGCAGTTATGCTGGTAGATGGATGGCTGTGAACACATTTAGATGCACACAGTGAGCTCTCTCCTTCCTATTTGGCCTATACGCTGTACACCAATTAATAACAAGGACCATAAAGGACATATTTTGTCATGTAAAACAATGACCCGTATCTCATTTAGTCAAATCAAATCAAATGTAATTTGTCACATGCGTCATAAACAACAGGTGTAGACTAACAGTGAAATGCTTACTCACAGGCCCTTCCCAATAATGCAGAGAGAGGGAAAAAATGTAGAAACAATAGAAAAAAAACGGGGTACCAGTACCGAGTAGATGTGCCTGGGTACGAGGTAACTGAGGTAGATATGTCATCTGCTTTAAGTTTTAATGTACAGAGTTGCTGGAACACAATTCAAAATATATTTCAAGTTGGTGTTCTTGTGCCGTTCAGGCAATTTAAAGTATTGATTAGGGACTTATTGGTGGAGGAATGTAACTGATTATCTGGAGGGTTTGTGATGTTTTATTTGTGCTTCCCATGACTGGGTTTTTGTATTTAGATTAGATTGATATATTGATAGATAGACAGATAGGATATCGTTTGGGTATAATGTGTATATTTACGTTGTATTATACAGGGCACATTTGTAAAAGAGACCTAGGTCTCAATAAGTCTTCCCTGTTAAAGGATAAAACAAATATAGGTAGGAATAAAGTGACTAGGCAACAGGATAGATAATAAACAGTAGCAGCAGTGTGTGTGATGAGTCAAAATACACAGATAGTTAAATAGTTAACCAATAGCTACCCGGACTAACTATTTAGGTGTCTTCTGGCTTCGGAGTAGAAGCTGTTCAGAGTCCTGTTGGTTCCAGACTTGGTGCATCGGTACCGCTTGCCGTGCGGTAGCAGAGAGAACAGTCTATGCCAATCTATCCACTAAACACTGACCTTAATTCTACTTTTCACACTATATTTTGTCACTTTTTCGGTGGATCTCTATGGTGGATGATGAATTTGAAAACTAACTTGCTCTCTTGAAAATATCCAAAACCTTTTTATAACACAGATGCCCCTGAATTGACTTCCATCCCTAACGCTGCTCATTAGCCCGTATTCCCTACAAACTCTTTGTTCTAAACAAACTGTGCTCCACAAAACAGCAATTTGTAGCGTATGAGACTGCAATATTCTTTGCTCCGTTTCAGGCCTCTGTACACCTGACAATGTCTAAGCAGCATGGTGGGAGTGGAGGATGGAGAGCTGTTTAAATACTGACACTAAACAGAAGGAACACCACTCTACTGTCTGTTAAGGTGAAAGTGTCTCTGTCTCAGTATTATATCTACGGAAGTATAAAGAAAGACTGTCCCCCTGAGACTTAGACGCTCAAAGGAGCTTCCTGGGTGTTAGGCACAGCAGGTGCTGTCTACCTCCTGTCTACACCTTCTGTCCACCCCCATCTCCACCCGTCCATCCCCAGTCTACCCCCCTGTCCACCCCTGTCCACCCCCAGTCTACCCCCTGTCCATCCCCAGTCTACCCCCTGTCCACCCCCAGTCCACCCCCAGTCCACCCCCGTCTCCACCCGTCCATCCCCAGTCTACCCCCTGTCCACCCCTGTCCACCCCCAGTCTACCCCCCTGTCCACCCCCAGTCTAACCCCCTGTCCACCCCCCGTCTCCAACCGTCCATCCCCAGTCTACCCCCTGTCCACCCCCGTCTCCAACCGTCCATCCCCAGTCTACCCCCTGTCCACCCCCAGTCTGTCCACCCCCCCCTGTCCACCCCCTGTCCACCCCCAGTCTCCCCTCTGTCCACCCCCAGTCTACCCCCTGTCCACCCCCAGTCTACCCCCAGTCTACCCCCAGTCCACCCCTGTCCACCCCCAGTCTACCCCCTGTCCACCCCTGTCCACCCCCGTCTACCCCCCCACGTCCACCCCCAGTCTACCCCCAGTCTACCCCCCTGTCCCCCCCTGTCCACCCCCGTCTCCCCTGTCCATCCCCAGTCTACCCCCTGTCCACCCCTGTCTACCCCCTGTCCACCCCCAGTCTACCCCCCAGTCTACCCCCGTCTACCCCCCTGTCCATCCCCAGTCTACCCCCCCAGTCTACCCCCATGTCCACCCCCGTCTCACCCCCCTGTTCACCCCCAGTCTACCCCCTGTCCACCCCCAGTCTACCCCCTGTCCACCCCCGTCTTCCCCCTGTCCACCCCCAGTCTACCCCCTGTCCACCCCCCCAGTCTACCCCCTGTTCACCCCCGTCTCCCCCCCTGTCCACCCCCAGTCTACCCCCTGTCCACCCCCGTCTACCCCCTGTCCATCCACAGTCTACCCCCGTCCCCCCCTGTCCACCCCCAGTCTACCCCCTGTCCACCCCCAGTCTACCCCCCTGTTCACCCCCATCTCCCCCTGTCCACCCCCAGTCTACCCCCTGTCCACCCCCAGTCTACCCCCTGTTCACCCCCGTCTCCCCCACCTGTCCATCCCCAGTCTACCCCCCAGTCTACCCCCTGTCCACCCCCATCTCCCCCTGTCCATCCCCAGTCTACCTCCCAGTCTACCCTCCTGTCCACCCCCAGTCTACCCCCAGTCTACCCCAATGTCTGCGCGCTCCTCTATGCACCCACATACCTCCTCGTCTACCCCCATCCCGTCTACCACCCATCTACACCTGTCTACCTCCTCCCTCGTCTACCCCCCACCCCGTCTACCACCCATCTATACCTGTCTATCCCCTCCTCGTCTACCCCCCACCCCGTCTACCACCCATCTATACCTGTCTATCCCCTCCTCGTCTGTCCCCCCCCACCCCGTCTACCACCCATCTACACCTGTCTACCCCCTCCTCGTCTACCCCCCACACCGTCTACCACCCATCTACACCTGTCTACCCCCCCACCCCGTCTACCACCCATCTACACCTGTCTACACCCCTCCTCGTCTACCCCCCACACCGTCTACCACCCATCTACACCTGTCTACCCCCTACCCCGTCTACCCCTCATCTACACCTGTCTACCCCCCTCCTCGTCTACCCCCCACCCCATATACCACCCATCTACACCTGTCTACACCCTCCTCGTCTACCCCCCACACCGTCTACCACCCATCTACACCTGTCTACACCCTCCTCGTCTACCCCCCCACACCGTCTACCACCCATCTACACCTGTCTACCCCTCCTTGTCTACCCCCATCCCGTCTACCACCCATCTACCCCCTCCTCGTCTACCCCCCACACTGTCTACCACCCATCTACACCTGTCTACACCCTCCTCGTCTACCCCCCACCCCGTCTACCCCCGTGTCTAGCCCCCTGTCTACCCCCTCCTCGTCTACCCCCCCCACCCCGTCTACCACCCATCTACATCTGTCTACCCCTCCTCGTCTACCCCCACCCCGTCTACCCCGTGTCTAGCCCCTGTCTACCCCCTCCTCGTCTACCCCCCCACCCCGTCTACCACCCATCTACACCTGTCTACCCCCCACCCCGTCTACCACCCATCTACATCTGTCTACCCCCTCCTCGTCTACCCCCACCCCATCTACCCCCCGTGTCTAGCCCCCTGTCTACCCCCTCCTCGTCTACCCCCCACCCCGTCTACCACCCATCTACACCTGTCTACCCCCCACCCCGTCTACCACCCATCTACACCTGTCTACCCCCCACCCCGTCTACCCCGTGTCTAGCCCCCTGTCTTCCCCCCACCCCGTCTACCCCGTGTCTAGCCCCCTGTCTTCCCATAATGCCTCAGTTCCACCAGGATCCAGAGGAACAAGGGTATAATCCAGTACAGAATGTGTCTATGCCTCCGGTTGGTATAGATAGATAGACTAGCATCTGATACCTCACATGGATTAATAGACTGGTCCATCTCATCTCTGTTCTGGCAGAGCCACGGCTGAGGTATCAGTTGACAATTAGGCTACAGACACAGGCTGAATTCGAGACAGTGTAGGTCGATACATGTGATTGAGAAACACAGCGCTGTACTGTATCACTTTATATCCAATAATGTGTCAATAGAGCGAGCAGCAAAACAGTTCAGAGAGAGAGAGAGAAAGTAGCGATAACTGATCTGAGGGCTGACATGTGCAGGATTACTTATAGACCGACAGATCACATGACTATCACACACTTCATTAATTCAAGTCATTTTTCACAGGTGGTGAGAATTCTCAAATCAATGCTCAAAGGAGAAGTAACACAGAGGGTTCTATTTTCAGCTGGCGGTAAAGGAGGAGCAAAAAACGCACGTCAATATGGCAATTTACCTGTCAAACATCAGCTCGTATACGCTGAGGTGGGAGAGGTGGAAATATTTTAGGTGTCCTTAAAAACTTGTACCAATATACCAATTTCAGTCAGAGCAAGTAGGGATATTTAAGACCAACCAAAATCTGATCTTAGAGGTAACGCAATTGGTTATGACATTGATTTAGCCAGTGCTGGCCCAGACAGTATGTATATCACCAATATTTTATTAAATATCATGAGCAGCAAAACAGTCTGCAGAAGTTACATTTTTTTATTAATATTGGACATTATTGTTGTCCAGCTTCTGTGAAAAGTTTGGACTCATTATCAGCGACGCCCATTGCATGAAGGGGTTTCTGTCACGTTTAATCCTTCTCCGGCGCTGTAGGTCACCAGGCTGCTCATAATGGCGTAAACCTGTCACCATCATCATACTCACCTTCCCTATATACAGTTGAAGACGGAAGTTTACATACTCTTCGGTTGGAGTCATTAAAACTCATTTTTCAACCACTCCAGAAATTTCTTGTTAACAAACTATAGTTTTGGCAAGTCAGTTAGGACATCTACTTTGTGCATGACACAATTAATTTTTCTAACAATTGTTAACAGACAGATTATTTATTTCACTGATAATTCACTGTAACACAATTTCAGTGGGTCAGAACATCCACTAAATTGACTGTGCCTTTAAACAGCTTGGGAAATTACAGAAAATTATATCACGGCTTTAGAAGCTTCTGATAGGCTCATTGAAATCCTTTGAGTCAATTGGAGGTGTACTTGTGGATGTATTTCAAGGCCAACCTTCAAACTCAGTGCCTCTTTGCTTGACATCATGGGAAAATAAAAAAGAAGATAAATTGTAGACCTCCACAAGTCTTGTTCATCCTTGGGAGCAATTTCCAAATGCCTGAAGGTACCACGTTCATCTGTACAAACAATAGTACGCAACACTAAACATCATGGGACCACACAGCCATCATACCACTCAGAAAGGACACGCGTTCTGACTCCTAGAGATGAACGTACTTTGGTGTGAAAAGTGCAAATAAATCCCAGAACTTCAAAGGACCTTGTGAAGATGCTGGAGGAAACAGGTACAAAACTATCTATATCCACAGTAAAAAGAGTCCTGTCGACATAACCTGAAAGGCCACTCAGCAAGAAAGAAGTCACTGCTGCAAAAGCGCCCAAAAAAGCCAAATTACAGTTTGCAACTGCACATGGGGACAAAGATCGTACTTCATGGAAAAATGTCCTCTGGTCTGATGAAACAAAAATAGAACTGTTTGGACCTAATGACCATCATTATATTTGAAGGAAAAAGGGGGAGGCTTGCAAGCCGAAGAACACCATCCCAACTGTGAAGCACGGAGTGGCAGCATCATGTTGTGGAGGTGCCTTGTTGCAGGAGGGACTGGTGCACTTCACCAAATAGATGGCTTCATTAGGAAGAAAAATTATGTGGATGTATTGAAGCAAAATCTCAAGACATCAGTTATAGCTTGGTTGCAAATGGGTTTTCCAAATGGATAATGACCCCAAACATACTTCCAAAGTTGTGGCAAAATGGCTTAAGGACAATAAAGTCAAGGTATTGGAGTGGTCATCACAAAGCTCTGACCTCAATCCCATAGAAAATTTGTGGGCAGAACTGAAAAAGCATGTGCGAGCAAGGAGGCCTACAAACCTGACTCAGTTACACCAGCTCTGTCAGGAGGAATGGGCCACAATTCAACTTATTGTGGGAAGCTTGCGGAAAGCTTCCCGAAACAATTGACCCAAGTGTAACAATTTAAAGGCAATGATACCAAATTCAAATTGAGTGTATGTAAACTTCTGACCCACTGGGAATATGATGAAAGAAATAAAAGCTGAAATAAATGATTCTCTTTACTATTATTCTGACATTTCACGTTCTTAAAATTAAGTGGTGATCCTAACTGACCTAAGAGAGTGTCACGTTCGTCATAAGGATCGGACCAAGTACATTCTCTTTTTATGAATGAACAACAAACAACCAAACACAACATGAAGCTATACAAACTAGTGCTGACAGGCAACTAATCATAGACAAGATCACACAACTAACAATGGGGAAAATGGCTACCTAAGTATGATCTCCAATCAGAGACAACGATAAACAGCTGTCTCTGATTGGGAACCATATTAGGCCAACATAGACATACAAAAACCATAGATGACAAAAACCTTAGACATACAACAACTAGAGTACCCACCCTAGTCACACCCTGACCTAACCAAAATATATAGAAAAACAGAGAATCTAAGGTCAGGGCATGACAGACAGAGCATTTTTATTAGGATTAAATGTCAGGAATTGAGAAAAACTGAGTTTAAAATATTTGGCTAAGCTGGATGTAAACGTCCGACTTCAACTGTATATATCAACTGTATAACTTTATATATCAACTGTATAACTGTATATATCAACTGTATAACTGTATATGCAGTTGAAGTCGGATCCCAAAAAAAACAAATCCTAACCGACTTTCCAAAACTATAGTTTGTTAACAAGACATTTGTGGAGTGGTTGAAAAACTAGTTTTAATGACTCCAACCTAAGTGTATGTAAACTTCAGACTTCAACTGTATATATATATATATATATAAATAACAAGGACATTTCTCAATGACCTCAAACTTTTGAACGGTAGCGTGCGTGTGTGTGTGTATGTATATATATACACACACACACACACACACACACACACACACACACACACACACACACACACACACACACACACATACACACATACACACATACACACATACACACATACATACATACATACATACATATACACACACACAAACCCTTTTGCAATTATGTTAGCATAGCTGAAAACTGAGCATCAGCATTTGTGGGTTTGATAACTTTCTTCTGAAACGCGTCAGTCTATTCTTGTTCTGAGAAATGAAGGCTATTCCATGTGAGAAATTGCAAGAAACTGAAGATCTCATACAAAGCTGTGTACTACTCCTTTCACAGAACAGCGTAAACTGTCTCTAACCAGAATAGAAAGAGGAGTGGGAGGCCCTGGTGCACAACTGAGCAACAGGACAAGTACATTAGAGTGTCTAGTTTGAGAAACAGATACCTCACAAGTCCTCAACTGGCAGCATCATTAAATAGTATGTGCAAAACACCCGTCTCAACATTAACAACTCCGGGATGCAGGCCTTCTAGGCAGAGTTCCTCTGTCCAGTGGCTGTGCTATTTAGCCCATCATAATCTTTTCTTTTCATTGGCCAGTCTGAGATATGCCTTTTTCTTTGCAACTCTGCCTAGAAGACCAGCATCCCGGAGTCACCTCTTCACTGCGCTCTGGTACACTCAGACAAGAGTGATCTGAAATCGGAGTAGATAGCCAGAACGAATTTACGAAAGCACCTGAATGTCCATTGAGAACGTACAATCACTATACCATTTAGCTCAGCTAAGAATGATGGGAATAATCACGTCAATAAACGTTGCGTAGTCAGATAGCCTATAGTTAATACACTGTCAAGTTTCAAGTATAACTACTAACGTTAGGTAGATAGCTAACATACCGGTGCATACTGCTGTAATGATATGCTGTGGTTCATAAGTACAGCGTAGCTAACAAATTGTCATCCAACATAATGTGTAAGGCAACTTATTTGAAAAGTCATTACTTTATTACATTGAGTAGCAAGCTACCACGAGGACGTGCTCTATCGACTCTGAGGTTTGAGCATGCTTTTGGTGCACAGTTGATTGCGAGCTGGACTCCGGGCAAGAAGGTTGAGGGTTCGAAACTTGCTCCCTGCTTGTTTCATTTGAATTCGTGCACAATTATTTGTTTATTATTTGGTGGATGGAGTCGGCAGAAATGGATGTCCTTAAAGGTAAATATTAATAATAATAATAATAGTAATAATACGGTAGAATGAAAAAAATAATGGCTTGTATTATGCATATTGTAATGAGTTACTTTCTGTATACAATCCCTTGACATCTCCTCATCAAACCTCCTGCTTTCTGTGCTGTATTGGCGTATCCCGTTTTACAATGAACAGTCATACCTCAGTTATTGTTTGCATATCTACAAAAAAAATGAATCTATTTTCTTTACTTTCAGAGTGCGAGCTGATCATGGGGTCGAAAATGTAGATATTGCCAGATGTATGTTCACTGTCTGACGAACAGGCCGTGGAAGCTTGATTGCTGGCAAAAGTGTCCATAACCAGAGGTAATTAAACTGTTCTGTGTTCTTCTTCTCTCTTCCTCTCAGCCTGTCTTGTTCTACATGGAACCTGTCTCACGTGCATTCATTTAAAACAAAAATGAACATGTCAGCTGCTAATTTTAAGATTTACACCACATAAACACTCAGCCATTTTCACTGGACTATCAAGCCCCTGTTGCTGCCAAGTCATGAATTCCCTGGGGGTTAGCCATGCAATAACCAAGTGGTGAGACACATAGCCCTCTATATTTAAATGTTTCAGGTACACTCAGATAGGTGCCTGCGTCACATACAATCAGTAACCACTCACAGAGGCACACACAACTTGCATTTCTATAACCACGGTGTTCACGATTCATGGGGGAGATTAGGTTCCTCCCCCCCACAAAACCTTTTCTTTCTCTCTGTTAGAGTGGAACGCTTATGGAGAGATGTTTGGAGTGCTGTCCGTACTACAACTTGCTGCACAGTTTGGAAGAAGAAGGCTACCTTGACCTGTCAAATTCTATCCACCTCTTCTGTGTGGGATATG